>NC_089179.1:1448582-1594371 GCF_947507565.1 Oscarella lobularis | reverse complement strand
CATCAATAATTTCATGCCGTGATTATATAGACTGTCGGACTAGAAGTATACATAGTATTCCTCCCTATATCGTTTTTTTGAAGCAAAAATCACCTTGAGTAAATTCATGATAGTAAAGCGATACGTGACTCCAGCTTTTGTATTTTGTACGCGAAAATAATACCATTGGGTGTGCTTCACTGTGAATAAGTCACAACGCAACCACAGTTGGTATGAATAGGGTCCTCTATAAGAAAAAAAATTGTATGGAAAGTGAATTTACTTGCACACGCTGCTTACATTTGAATCGCTTTTTGAAGATTTCCACTTTCGAAGCGTGACTCAAACAAAAGCACGTTATCGTCCGATCCATTCAATGTCGGATGGACTCCGTCGGACTGAAGACTTTTCCCGATCCGAGCCTTGGTAAACTGGAGACATCATCATCATGATTAGAAAAAGAAGGACGTGAAGAGAGAGAGAGAGAGACCAGCTTACATAGCGATCCGGAATGGAAGGATAGGAGTAGACCAATCTGCCAGATCCTGGCTTATGCTTTGGCACATGTACATCAGGTTCTAGATAAACTTTGGTAACTACAACACAAAGAGCTTTCCTCCTACTACTCCTCCATAAAACTCGCCTGGTTTGTTCAGTGGTTCTCGCTGACTCGGAACATAGCGAATGTGAAGAACGCGATCAATAACAGAAGGAGCACAAGCCGGCCTAAAAAAAACGATATAAGTACAACTGTATAATCCATTATTTTCTTCTTCCAACACACAGGGACTGTAAGTGACAGTAACGTATTATAAGTGTCTCTTTCTACTCACCATCGAGGAACGTCTTGAGTGTAGGAGTCCCGCGTCGTGCGATACAAATTCCTCGGCTCGCGCAATATCGGAATCTGCGTTTATCGATCAATCAATCAATCAATACTGCTAATCCAACGAATTTCATCCCCGCCCACCTTTCTCGATCCCGTAAAAATTAGCTGCGTCGTCCTCTTCAAGTCCACTTCAAACGTCTCTACGCGACGCAAACAAACCCCCCGTCGTTCTCGTTCGCGGAGTCCGATAGTCTCCTCACCGCTTTTCGATTGAGCCGTATGCCTCTCCTCTAGGCGTTGTCGCGCTTCCTGGAGTTCGGGGTCGATTTCCGCCCCTGCCGTCGCTTCTGTCGCCGCTGAGCTCTCTCCTCGCTGTTCCCAGTCTTCGAGCGATCCGAGCCCGAGCGGATCTCGCTTCGGCGGGCTCGCTAGCATTCCTGGGCTCGTTCTCGTCTTCGGCGCAAAGTTTCGACGCGACGCGACGCTTCTTACCGGTCAATCGGTACGCGTTTATCCAGTCTAGTTCCTCTGTTCGCGTTTCCATAGCTGTCTGCTGGACAAGGGAAGCGATCTACTATTTTCCCACGCCATAATACTGGCACTTGTGTAAGAGGTAAGAACCCGGACACATTAAATTTTCGAAATTTATTTGCGAGAGAGTCCGTCTCGTGTGTTTTTGTTTTATTTGTCATAGAGAAGTGAACACGCAGTGCCTAATACGTTATGACCACAAATCTTCTCTAAAGTGGGTTGGGTTTGGTTGCCTGGCGATCAGCCAATGCATTTCAATACACAAAGGGCAATGACCTCAAATGACCTTGAATTAAAAATTATCTCATGACTATGAATTAGATAGTTCAATTACACATGCATGGGTGACCCAGGTGAGTCATGAGTTTAAACATAAACGGGAACTGGCTCCACCTCAGGAAACACAATTCGGTTCGATGATGACATTTGGAGCGACTTCCGACTGTCCTTGCCAGCACTGCTATTCGAACTGACACTGGCCACTGAGCGGCTACGAAGAAAAGCCGGCTCGGCGCTCTTCGGTCGAACGAATCCTGCTCGTTGTTTTGCTAGCAATCGCTTTTCTTCGCAATCAGCGCACATGCAGTCGGTGTCTTCAGAACTACCCGGAAATAGATCGTTGTTTTGGCGTTTCACGCGCTGGTACACGACGCCAGGCAAGTCGCCCACAGATCCGGAACGTTGAAGAGCGTAGTTTTGATCGGACGAGTCCGCTGGCATTTCAATAGGCTCGATTTCGATTTGCGGCACAGCTTGACGAATAACGGGATTGATTGGTCCCTGCCGTCGCTCTAATGGTGGCGGAGGCGGCGAATCGACGTCCGAAACGCCACTAGAACTTGGGCTGCGTGAGTCTAGGACGTCTGGCCAAGGATCGGAGAAGACTTGGCTTGATATCTTCCGTATGTCACTATAGAGGTGCTGCATCTCGAGTATGAGGCCAGCGTCTTCTCTTTGGAGCTCTTTCTGAAACAGGAATTTGGCTTATTTACCCATAAACATCTCGCGGATCTCGAACCAAAAAGCTACGTACCACTTCTGTTCGGGCTTCGTTGAGGAGTCTTTCGATGTTGCTGGTGGGAGACGGCGTCGTCGCTCTCCTCGACGGCTGCGGGGTGAGGGCTCGCCTCCGCTGATCGTCAAACATCTCCGCCGATATTCGACGAAGATCTCGACTGCGACGGAGTAAGCGATCGACGGAACTGCCTCGCCGTCTTCGTGAGAGCTGTTGTTGTTGAGTTGTCATACGTCTGGCTCAATTCGAACTGGTTCTGGCCAGGTGTCACACATCGCTTTTAGGGGCTCGCGCACCGGATGTGTCTCACGACAGACGCACATGCTAATGATCGGCTTCAACCGGATCGTTGTTGGGGGCAGCTTCCTGGTTGCAGGCAAGCAGTCTGTCCACGGCTACATAAACTCGTGTCACTCTCTAAGACTAACTGAGGCTCGTAAAGTACGACCATCGACATTGATCAGGACATATTGACTTTTGGGAAATCCGCTGTGCGTGACTGATGATGCCGCTCACGCTATACTCGTGGGAATGGCGGCAAACGAGGTGGTCCTTGTGCCTTGGGAGTGAATACATTAGGCGGCAAAATGATCCGCGCTTCTGTAAACTTGGCGTTCAAGTGGGGAGCATTTATGAGACCGACGCTGAGTGATAGCCTTAGGTGTAGCAGCCAATTAGCCTGATGTGGTCTGATTCTGCGCCTAAAGCTGAAGCCGGATCTTATATAGGTGCTGCGGTCTGCGCGCAGCGGGCGAGAGCTAAATATACCCTCAGTGACGACAACGTTTACGAATCGGCATCTTTGCTTACTCCCGCACTACTACTACTACTACCAAACAAAGCGTCACGACTTGGCAACACTCCTAGCTGGGCGTTCACTTCGCTGGACTTGACAACCAAAGTAATGAATTCGTAATAAGAAACGCGTTCTCGATGTCCCAGCACACTCTCCAGCACATCGGTTGACGGATGGCTTCCGCACACCGCCAATCGATCTCGTAGCAGTGACAAGAACACGCGAGCATCCACGTTGTCTGGAGACACTTGGTGGCCCAGTAAGGCATCGGTTTCATTTCTTTGTGAATTGGACATTGTCAACGTGGGAACAACAACAACAGTTGGCTGACTGGAATTAGCTCGAAGCACTGTAGCCAATAGGCCGGAATAGACTTCCAGACACAATTTGAGAAAATCTTCGTAGACAAATTGCACTTGAAATGCGTAGAGAAAGTCCGGGAATGACACAAGGCAATCCATCACGTCCTCAGTGAGAATTATTCGAGCTGTCTTTTGAACCAATTCGAGTGGAAAATCAGGACATAGAAGGCAGAGAAGAGCATGATATTCCTTGATGTTGAGCAAGTCTCCTCGTCTACCAATCGGCTCAAAGGATTGGTAAAAGAGCTTGACCAATGACCGTCTGTTCGAAGGCGTAGCTGTAACATAATCATATTCTCTGTGAAGTGATTGATTGCCTTGCTGAACTGATGTGAAATAATCCAACAAGAATCTAATAGATAAAAAAATTGATTATTTGCTATTTTGGACGATAATTTAGTCATTGCCTCTGTGGAATAATCTTAGGATTGTGCTCCCTGTGTTCGAGCAGTTGAGCTATGGCATCTTTGAAGTACGTCAGCAGGTGAGACTTTTTCAGGTACTCCTCTGCTGCTGTTGCCATTCTAAGAGCACTTCACGGGTAGAGAAGTCGTCACTGTTGTCGGGAGATAGGCGATTTTCGAAGGCAACAGGGTAGAAACCTCGATTTGCGACGTACGTAGCGCGCTCTAAGTTAATTAACCGCGAAATACGTCACTGACCCTCACACAAATGCTAAATGTTCGCTTTTCTCTACCAATATGCACCAACGTAACTGGCTAATTGCCGTGGCAAGAAAAGCTTCAAAAATTAGGATCATTATATCCACATTCTGCATGCCACGTTTGTCAGACCCGGATAATGGTACACATAAGCTGGTCCTTCAGCTAATCAGCACTTGCAAACCTCACACAAGAACAAAAAAATTACCAAAAATTAAATGCTGTTTCCCGCAACAGATCCAATAATCAATTGCGAAAATTCCCGAAATTCGAAATCTCTGTAATTAGGCTTTACCAAAACTTGTCCGAAATTCCCTCGTTCTTCTGGCGACGCGTGGAGCTCACAGCAGGAAACCAGGCGAAAGAGCGAGGGTGTAGCATAGCGCGCGTCATCTCACCTCGTCGTCGCAAAACGCGGCAGCTAGCCAAAGCCAAATGCAGGCAGGTCTACTTTCGTCAGGAAAAAAAGACCCAGAAAGCGACGACGTCGTCTTTCTTCGAACGGTCAGTAACGGGCTAGACTCGCCACGCGTCCTAGCAGAAAAGAGGGCACATCCGCCGCGTCGCGCCTCGCCCAGGTTCAGGTTACGCGTGTACAGCAGAAGTCGTCCATAGCTTATAGCGAGCATCGCATCCCTTCTACTGTAAGACGTCGAAAGGATAGGAGATGATATCGAAAGTTCTCGAGGCGCGAACACCCCCGAGAAGACGAATTAGTTCAACGTCGCTTCGCTACCCTAACTAACGATTCCCTTCGCACTGCGACGCGTAGGACGACGACATCTGCTTCTCGGCGTCCGTCGTGGACGACGCCGAATCGGCGTCGTTCACCGAGCCCCAACGCGGATGGCTTTCGGCTCGCGGCTTCGGCTCCGGCGTGTGCGAATTCGAATTGCAACAGTCGAAGGTTCGTTCGTCGTCTTTTCGGTGAAAGTTCCGGGATGACGAGAGTCCTTACTTCTATTGCCAGGATTTGCCTGTGAATCTCAGTCACTGCTGCTTTACCTTGGAACACGCCTATTCGGTGCGAGCGCTCCAGGAGATGATCACGACGTCGAGTTTCAAAGAATCCGTTCGTCTATTCGCCGCTTTGGAGACGTTTTTTTTTGTTATTGTTTTTTTGCTCCCTGTTTAGACGTCGAGGAAGACGCTGCTCTACGGGCACGCAGTTTTGCTCAGACACAAGTCGAGCCAAAAGGTTACTGTCATCAGCAGGAGGCCTATAAGGATGCATTACGCTCGTCTCTAGTATTTATCTTGCTTGTCCACGTCACCTTTGAATGACAAATTAGCCTTCCACGTTGGTCTTTCGGAGACACCGGAAGGTAAGAGGAAACCAGGTGCATCTTTTGCGTCCTTGATTATATCCTTTTTTAGAAGAGGCATGCTGGTTCACTGTGCATCCGTCATCAAGACAACGATCAGAAGGAGAGAAGGTATGATAATGGAATTTTTTTTAGGAGACTTATAACTCTATTATATATAATAGGTTCGTGGGGGTGATGACATCATTCTTGTCAGTGTTCTGACGGAACGTTATCTGGTGAAATATTCTAATGAATATATAGTATGATTGACGGGCGTGGTTTGTTTCAGCACGTCGAAGGAAATTTCGTTCAAATGTCGTTTCAGCAGACGTTTTGGGTGATTCAGACGGTCGGATGCGGTAGAATGAGCACCGTTAGAAAAAGCAAGCGGAGGGCTCGCTTTCAAAAAGTCACCAGTTTGACTTACGCTTATAGGCTATATGAGAGGAGGAAACGTCGTTCGATTTTTTCACCTTCACACCAACGAGTGTCTCACTGCACCAAAAGAGACGACCGGCCCAAGGTATTTTTATGTAGAGGCATGTTCTCCCCCCTAGTATATATTATACAAGCATACAAGCGTTTGCCCTAGTGTAGTATATTTGATATTGGTTGCATCTCTTACTGTAGTAGCGTCGTCCGATTTGAATCGGGGTCAATGAACAAACACGCGAGATCTCTGTGGAAAATTGAAACGCTTAGAACAAAGTAAGCACTGCACCTCTATAGATGAATGGTCCTCTTGAGAGCCTTTTTCTCCTGTGATCAGATGGGGCTGCGGTTTTATTCAGTGGGGCTATCCTATTCGGATAAAAAACATTGTTTCAGGTTCAAAATATATTATTTTTGTATGACATGCTATATATCCAGGCGTACTCTCAGGTACATATTTGACGTTGGTGAATGGGAAGGACTTCAAGTTGGTTTTCACTCCGGAACGTGACAGCTCTATTTTTTATCTAAGACGATCGGCGGTACTTGGTTCTGACAGCATTCTTATTAGAGCTAGTCGAATCTTTTTTGGGGGCATAGGATGACCATCTCTCCGCAGACGATACTAAGGAAATGGGAATGGGTGAACCGGCCATTAGTTTCGGCAATTCCATCGTCTTTCTTCAACACAAATCGTCTCTTTGGCTTGGACAGCCGGTAGAAAGAAGTGGCTTAGAACCGCTTGTACGTTATTAGAGGTTTGAGGTCAGATTCAAACGACGACCGCCAAGAGACAAAAGGTGGCGAGACGAGGCAAATACGTCAAAGCAATGGGTCTCGTCGAATGGCACATGAACTTCGGATTTGCCGTAACGAGAGCCGGAGAGGAGGAAATACGAGCGGCAGACGTGATGAGGATTTCCACGCGAATCATGTCGTCTTTTCGAGAGTGAAAAATCCGACTATTCAAAGTAGCGCTTTTATTATTGTCTCGTGTGTTTTTAGCGCGGCGAAGACAACAAAGGAGTCCGGTTCTGACGCTATTTCCGAAAAAATAGACGGAATTCTCGAAATACAAGACGGACTTCTGAAATATTTTTCTCGGCCCAATAGCAGTGCTGGTAAGCTGTGACGCCACATTGTAGATCTAATCAGAAGAATTTTTTTTCTCTAGATCACGATTGCCAGCAGGCTCAGCTGAAAGTGCTGAAAATGAGACAGGATCTTTTTAGAGGACAAGTGAAGCGTTTATTCAACGCAAACGTCTACTAATAGTTTCTCTGCTCTAGGGAATGATATCTCTTGGTCTCGACGTCACCGAGCACATTGAACGTCTGAGGAGATCTGGGAGCGGCTGCTGGAGCGAGGGCCTGTTGAATGTCACAGTCAAAATGTACGCATTATTGGGTAGGCACAACAAAGATCCTATACCTAGCACGGATGTCGGATATACGTGATCTTTAGCGGCAATGATCCGATGCAATGCAGTCAACTGTTCTCAATTTGCCTTCAGCAAGTGCCTCGATTGGCTCTTTGAGAAGCTGTGCACGTCACATCGGCAAGCTTCGAAAGGCAAGAAAAAACGCACAGTCAAATTGACGTACGCAATCACGTTCTTTATCAGGTGTGTTAACCGTTCTTCACTGCATCCTTACGGATAGTCCCGAAGTTCTTAACATGGTGCGAAGCCAATGGTGTATTTCTCGAGCCCTCATCTCCTCTTTGTCCCCAATAGATCACTGCTAGCCACATTCGATCAATGGTCGCCTTTTTGGAGAAGAGCGGACGAGACGAAAAGGTCTGCATCGCACCAAAGCGAATTTTTAAAAATACCAGACATTTTCTTTTCAGGTTCTCGAAGCCCTGTCTGCACTGTGCGTTTGCAATGGGGTCGCAGTTCGCGACAATCAGAATCTCATCTGCAGTCACTTGCTTCCCAAAAATCTCATTCTACGCACTCGCTTGGTTCATCACGTGGCGAAGTAAGTTTTCCGACTTTGCGGCGGGCGCATTCGCGCGACGAGCATCTTTCTCTATAAGCGTCCGAGCCAACATCTTTGTTGGCGTTCGCCACGGAGCGGCGCTCTATCCTCGTTGGTACTACGAAGTATCCGTCGACGCAATGGCACCGGACGCCGGCAACGACGAAGATTCTGGCCTTCTCGTTCTTCGCATCGGCTGGGGAAATTCGAGCGGTTTTCGACCGTTCCTCGGCGGCAACGGGATCTGTTCGATCGGCGCCGTCGGCGACGATTTGCATTCGTACGGATTCGATGGCGATAGTATTTGGTGCGGCGGACGACGTCTCGAAACGAGACTCCTATCCTCCAAGAGACGACTCGTGCGGCAAGCGAAATCGGTCGAAAGAAAGGACTGGAGGCCAGACGATCTCAATCTGAATTTGAAGGCCTGCGAGTTTGTGCGGGGAACGGGCTTTCGCTTGGGCGACGTGGTCGGCTGTTTGTTGGACTTGCAAGAGCGCGTCGTTCAATTTACGTTGAATGGAAAGACGGTGAGTGGAGAGATCGGCATTGGAGACGTGTCGGGCGTATTCTTTCCCATCATTTCAATGTCCGCTGGCATCAGGTATGAAATCAGAAATAGCGGTTGTATTTCTTTTGAATTTTCTTGTTTCAGTTGCTCCTTTCATTTTGGTCCCAATCTTGGCGAGTTTCTCAACTCGCACAGCAATCCGCCGGAAGGCTACGCCGGTCTGTACGAAGCGTTTGAAGGCACCAAAGTGCCCATTACCAAGTGCGTGTCATTGGGCGACGCTAAAGTGGGATTAGTCAAAGGTCTTCCTGCTCTGATGGACTTCTCCGGTTACGTGCCGGCGCCGGTTGATACGTCTGACGTGAGAGCACCGGTTCGGCGAGAAGATCATCTCACTGCGTTTCTTCTAGGTCGATTTACCGTCGTGCGTTGAGTTGGTGCGAGATCAATTGGCCGAAAACATTCACGAAGTGTGGGCCATGAAAAAGATAGAGAACGGGTTTTCTTACGGACCGGTGAGCGATCAAAGCGTTCTCCAAATATAAAGGTGTTTATACATTGTCGCCTTTTCGAAAGAAGCGAGACGAAGAGAAGAAGCACAATCCGTGTCTGGTTCCTTTTGGAGCTCTGTCAGAAGAAGAGAAATTTTATGACGTGGACATGGCATTCCAAACACTCAAGTGAATCGCTCTCCTTCTCCTTTCATTGCACAAAGTACATTTTTATATTATCTACAGGACTTTATTGGCATTAGGATACCAGATTGGTCTCGACGGTGCAGATCGTCACAAAATTAAGCGGCTAGCCTTATCGCCAGTAAAGTAAAAACGAATAATACATTCCGTCTGTGATACGTACGAAAAAATCTGAATTTTTAGATACAGGATGTCGAATGGATACATTCCCCAGCCGCTCGATCTTTCCGTAGTGCCGCCGTTGCCTCGACACTTGGAAATGCTCGTCGATTTGCTGGCGAAAAACGCGCACGACGTCTGGGCGCGAAGTCGAATAGCCGAAGGCTGGACGCACGGGAAGGCGAAAGACGGCGACAAGAAACGAAATCCGTTGCTCGTTCCCTACGAAAAGCTTTCCGACGAAGTCAAGGACTCCAACAGAGCGACGGCTCTCGAGTCGGTGCGCACTCTGATTGCCTACGGATTCACGCTCGTTCAGCCGTCCGTGTCGGACGCGCACGAGTCGGTCTCTGTGCGAGGTATCGCTTGCTTTCGATTTGTTCTCTCGACTTTCTGAAAAATTTTTTTCTTGTTCAGATTTGAGTCGAGAGTTGTCTTCTGCCGATTCCGTTTGCCGAACGTTTCGTGGTCAGTATAATTGCGGAGTGTCGACGGGGAAGTGGTGAGTAAAGACGTCAGGCTATCTCGATTAAATTGAATTTTTTGAGTTCTAGGTACTACGAGGTGACCGTCAAGACGGACGGTTATGCGAGAGTCGGCTGGGCGACAGTCGATTTTCAAGCGGGAATTCAATTAGGAAACGACGAAAATTCCTACGCTTTTGATGGATACCTGGTAAAGTGTCTTCATTTCGACGTAATCGCTCGACACGCTTTTTTAAGGCCCGAAAATGGCACAACGACTCGGACACTTTTGGTAAGACGTGGACGGAGTGCGATACCGTAGGATGCTTGCTTGACTTGAAGGAGAAAAAAATAGGTAAATGACGTTATTAGCAGAAGAGGTCGGTTAGTACAGTGACGTTGCTCTCTACGAAGAGTTTACCTTGAACGGCGTACTGCTAATGGACGGTGCAGG
Organism: Oscarella lobularis; assembly: GCF_947507565.1. Lineage (NCBI taxonomy): Eukaryota > Metazoa > Porifera > Homoscleromorpha > Homosclerophorida > Oscarellidae > Oscarella > Oscarella lobularis. The sequence goes on along the minus strand of NC_089179.1, from coordinate 1,584,193 downwards.
CAGTAACGACGCTTTCGTTGGCCTGCCTAAAAAAGGTGAGACGAACGTCTTCCACGTGCACACGCGACGGAATAATCCGTCCGCTCTTTAGCTTTCGTTCCAGCCGTGACTCTTGGTGAAGGACAGGAGGCGACCTTGAATTTTGGCCACGTAGAAAACCTCGCGTTTAGAAATTCTTAAATATAGGATTTTTGTCTAAGGATTTGAAAAGTCTTCGCTATTACAATCAGTACGGTCTTCAGGAGGGATACGAGCCGTTTTGCAGGTACGCTATGTCGTGAAGCTGCTGCTGCTGCAGTAGTTCGAGTATTATTTCAGCAATACGACAAAATTTCTACCCCTGTGGTATTCGAGAAACTTTCCCGTTTTTCAAGACGTCAGCTCGGATCACCACTCGTTGGAAATTGCACGAACGGACGACGTGTTCAGCCGAAATTCGTCTCTCGCCGCCAACAACGCTATCGTCGTGACGAAAAAGTCGCCCCTACCCAAGTCGTCGAAATGGGAGTACGTGAGACTGAATGCTTCGATTCGATGCGGACGAAATCAAAGAGACGACGTCAACAGCGTTAGTCAGGTTGTTTCAGCCGGTCTCACTGAAGACAGTTCGTCGTCTTCGCCGTCATCCCCGATATCGGAAAGCGACGACGGTTGTGTTTCGGGACGATTCTCCTTCACCGTTCGAATTTTCCCCGGTCAAGTTCCGTCTGACGTCGAAATCGGCTGGGTGACTCCGACGTTTCACAGCGACGTTCTTCGCGGCACGAACGGCTATCGGATCGGTCGTCATTCCGTTCGACTCGTCGACCGTTGCGACGGCGACGAGACGGTGTCCATTCGAAGCGCGTACGTTTGCACGCTCTCCGATCTTCACACGTGTCTCGGAGATCGGCCGTTGTCGAGAGAAGTGGCTGTCGGGTGTATTTTGGACACGGATAGACGCGAGATTTCGTATTGCATCAATGGCAAAGGGGTGCCGGTTTGTCGGAAAAAAGTAGGCATCTTAATTTATGTTATTATATATAAGACGGCTTATTCTCTCGTAGGTTGCACGGGGCACTGTTCTTTTTCCTGCCTATTTCTCCCTCAGCTCGGGACAAAGTCTCGTCCAATTTGAATTTTCTCCTGAAGCCGTGAGTTGGCATTGACTTGAATTTTCTTAATTAAGAAACATGTTTTTTCTGTAGGAGTGCGAACCGCTGATCAACGCCATTGTGACGGAATCGGATTGGACGGACATCTGTCCTCCTCGCATACAAGTTCAGTCTTTGGAAGATTGTTCGTGGGTGCGTCTTCCGTCGTCCGAAGAACGCTTGACCGTGAAACGTAATCCAGACAAATCGTCGTCGGTAATCTGCGACGAGACAGGTAAGCAAGCCACAAAGGCGATGGTACTGAGAACTAACGTATTTGAACTTGTGCTAGCTTCGTCCGTGGTCGCAATACTCGAAGAGCAAGAGACCGTCTTAAACCTGTTGGAATTGGTTGAGTATCCAGAACTGATGAGGTTAGAGTTTACTGACATTGTCATATATTTATAATGGTTTTGGTGTCAGATTTCATGCCGAGACCCTGTCTCTTTACAGTCTTCTGTGCTCCCACGGAAACCTCCGCTTGGCTCACATCATCTGTCAGCTGATTGACAACGCGCAACTGATGAAGTGCGTCGAATCGTCGAGTTTGCCTGGCATTCTCCGACAGGGATTCTTCAATCTTCTCATATCTCTTCATTTTGCGACGCACTCCAGTGCGAGACTGTTGACGAAAAGCGAATTCATCGTACCGCTGTCGGAAATTGGTCGTCTCATCCAACCGACGTCGCGAAAATTCTCACTGCAGTCTATCGTCGTCGCATCAGCTGAAAGCATTTCACCGAAATCGCCGCTCGGCGATACGATGATCATACCGGAAGGAGGACACACTTGTCTCGAGTACGCCGAAGCCGACGTCAAATTTCCTCTCGCCGAACTGAAGAAAAGTCTCTTCGATCAACTACGGATTGGACTGGCGGAAGCGTCGCTCTATCGACGAGATCTAGATCAGCAAGCTATGATCGACTATTTCGTGTAAGGGACATAGATGCATTGCCTCGCGTGAAAATATCTTTTGCACTTCAGGCCTCTTCTTAAAGTTTTGGATCATCTTTTGGTTATAGGTATGGTGCGAAGTATTCTGTTGGTTTGTAACTAGGTACTTCTTGTGGAAGGGCTTCTCAATGAGGAAGAACTGCATCAGGTTCTTGTTGCGTTTGATTCCGTCGCTTTTAGTAGCGGTGAGTGCTTTTGCTCGTGAAACGTCGTTATGTTGACTATAGGTACACTTGTGTGTTGTATATAGGCGCTGAGCCGTGGCGCGGGCTTGTGTCCGTCGGTACTCAGGAACCGATCAAATTAGAAATTGCCCACTTGCTGCAGCATCTGTGCGATTGTCAACTTCGGCGAAAAGTTGAAAGAATCGTGGCATTTGCTCGACGTTTTGTCAAAAGCGTTCAGGAGGTTCGATTGCGGGGGGTCCCCCATCGGCATTTACCTCACCTCACCTAAACGAGAACTTTAGAGACAGGAAGAGAGACTCAACTCCGTATCGGATGCGACCGACTACTCTCCGTCTATGACGGCGAGAAGAACGAGCGAATTCAGACGACCGCCTCTGGAGCAGGTACCACCACTCAAGGCAGTCAGTTTCCGCTTTCCTTTATTACTGATCTTCTAAGATGGCGTTGTTGCTGGAGGAATTTAAGACTGGTGTTGACTTGGATCTAAAAGATAGTCGACTTGCCGATACCATTCACGCTTTTCAGAACGAAATTCTCACTCGATGCGCTCATCCGGAGAGTTTGAAGAACTGCTTGACGTTCTCCGGGGAGAGCCCACAGGAGCAAGTAGCAGAATTGGCTGAGGGGCTGCTAGACGGCAGATGCAATGACAAAGACAACGGACTCGGTTTGAGCCTATCTATCTATTGACTTTTTTCTTGAAAACTTTATTTATAGGAACGTTCTGTTTACGTGACTTCATTGCCCGAACGATGCTGCTGTGGAGTCAGCAGGGATTGCGAGATCCGGCTTTGATTCGCGAAGCCTTCTCTCTGCTTCATCGGCAGTATGACGGCGTCGGCGAACTGCATCGAGCCTTGGCGAAGACATACGTCGTTAAAGACACGGGCGCCGGCGAGATCTTGAAAGTGATGGACGCATTGGGCAGCATATTGTCGCTACTCCAAGTCCGAATGGGACCCAGAGAGGAAGAGATTCTCAGAGACGGTCTGAGGTAAGAATTGAATGGAGGATGCAACGACGGAAGATCCACGGTGCGATTCTCTAGGGACATTGGAAATAGCGTCATGTTCTTCCAACATCCCGATCTGATGCGATCGTTGGGAGTTCACGATGCCGTTCTCACTCTGCTGAAGAACACTTTCGGCACTGTCGACGTTTCGTTGTCGCGTCGCAACCGATCACGCACTTCTCTAACGAGCTTCGTAAAAAAAGATTACGTTAATGTCCTGTTCTCAGTGCTGTGTTTGCTTTAGAAAGGAATGCAGGACTCGAGCATTATTGTCGCCGAATGCTGTAAATTCCTAATCAAGTTTTGCCGCTCGAGTCGCCAGAATCAACGAGCCGTTTTCGATCAGTTGAAATTCCTGCTCGATCATTCGACAGCAAGTGCGCTTTGCTATTTTTTCACTGATTTAATTTATCGATTGTACGTTGCTTTAGCTTGTATCTCTCTAAAGGGATCGAGTTGCTGTCTGTGCGTAGCTACGGCCGCTCTCAAGGACAGCCAGGAGAATGCTCTGGCACTGAAGGAAGCTAACATTGATAGAATCGTGTTTCTGCTATCTGCAGCTGGTACGTTGTCGCAAACTTTTACGACGTCTTCTTTGTTAGATTCGACTTTTGCTTAGCCGTCGGTCTTCCTGTTGTCGCCGGCGGGACCGCTTCGTACGAGAGTGCGTGGCCAGAGACGAAGAGGCTTAGTCGTCTGGACAGCTCGATTAGCATGGAAGAATGGTCTCCAAGGGAATGCGAACACTACCTCGAATTTTTACGAAATGTTGTATGGGTAAACGGTGAGTACTGTGCTGTGGGGCCCTGGCGTAAAACTTGATCAATTTTGGCATAGGTACGACTGTTGAGGAAAATGCCGGTCTCGTCGTGCGGGGTTTGATTCGACGTCCCGAGTGTTTGGGCCCGGCTTTGGATGCAGACGGACAAGGAATCTATCAGGCGTTCAAGGAAGCCGTGCTGGAAACCGAGCTGTATTTCGAACAACGTCTCAAACTCGTTCACGGTCGTCAAAACGGCGACGACGAAAGAGAAAGGAGGACGTCGAAGACGGACAACGATGAATCGGGAGCAAATAGCAAGGAACAGTTTTCCGTACATTTTGACGAGACTAATTATGACGACGAAGACGAGGACGACGAAGAAGGGGAAGAATACGACGAAGACGAGGACGACGATGAGGACGACGACGAGGACGACGAGGACGAGGAAAAATCAGCGCTTCCGCCTTTTGGTGGAATGAGCGTGAAAAAATGGGGCAGTCTTCGACGGCGACGTCTGCTCCGCCAGTGCACTGCAGAGAGTTTGGTGTCCAGAGAACGAATCGAGCTGCCTACGCCGCTTTCGCTTCCCGATGGGGACTCGAGCGCTCTTTCGCACGTCAGCGGATTTCGTCGGTATTCGTTTTCGGCGAAAAGCGGCCAACAGACGACCGACGTGCCGTTCGGATTCGAGAATATTAGCGAACGATTGAAGAAAACGAATTCGGACGATTTGCGACTTTCTAGGAAGGCGAGTGGCGACAACGAGAGTCTCGAAAGAAAAACGATGAGTCCGAATGCAAAAGAAGATCGAGGAGCGTCCGCTCTGGCTTTCTATGCCAATCTGATCGACTTGTTGGGACACTGTGCTTGCGTGAAGTCGAACCGATCCGAAACGCAATCGCAGCGGACGACGAAAGACAAACTGAGTACAAGCACTCGAGTGAATACGATTCTAAGAAGCCTGATACCGCTCGACGAATTAATCTCCGTGTTAACCATTCCGTTCAATATTCCTGTCGTCGAAGGCCGGTTCCTGTCGAAAGGCTTCGTCGGCATTCAACCGCATCACAAGGCGGCTACTTTGCACTTTCTCGAGAGAGTCTACGGTTTGAGCGACCAAGATCAAATGGTCGAATTGCTGGAGAGATCGTTTTTGCCTGACATGAGACTGGCAACCAGAGTAGGCTTGGTAAGAACATCGGTTTCGCCAGATATATCGTGTCTTCAGATCGGTTTTTAGACGGCACTTATTCCTCCAGACTCCGACTGCTTCTTGGCTCTAAATCGCTACATCTTTTCCTCAGTTCTTCCTCTGCTCACATCCAACGCAAGCCTTTTTCACGGATCGTCGAAGCACACGCCCGTCGTCGACGCTCTGCTTCACACGTGCTACAGTCTCGCGAAGAGCGACTGGCTCGGTTCGCAGCAAAGAAGCAAAGTATCCGACTTTCTTGTCGCTTTCACTCAGTCAGTAAAAACAGTGCCATGCCGAAGAGCCGTCAATACGTGACTTCTCTTTCTCTCTCTTCTTTAGCCAACTGAGTCCTTCAGTAATGCAAAGACTGATGCGAAAGCTGGTTTGCGACGTGAAAAACGTGACGGGAAATGCGCTCGTCGCCCTGAGAGTCATTCACCTTCACTACAAACATTTCAAAAAATACTACGGCGTCTCGACGTCTCACGACGACCGCACTTGGGACAGCGTGCACGGCAGCGCGACGAGCGAGGAGAAGCACTTGACGATAACAATTTTTGCCATACTCATCGACACGCTTCACAAAAGAGTATAGTCCCACCATCGATCGCTTATTGCGTCTACCTTTCGCTCTTCTTATAGGCTCTCTTGGACGACGACGAATTTTTCCAGCGCGGCTTGGAGTGCTTGGGTGCCGTCGCTTGCGCTCTGGCTCCCGACTACACACTGCAGAGGCAATTCTTCACGCAAATTCAACGAGCGAGCGGCGACGGCGATAGTTCTACGAGGAAGAAGTTTCGCTCGCCGTCGCCTAATCCTCAAGGGTAGGTATACTTATATCTCTTGTAGTTCTCTTTTTGCGACGTTCTTGTCTTTTTGTGGGGGGCAGAATTGCTCAACATGTGTTGCTGAATGCCGATCGCTTCGCCGAATACGCGCACGACAAATGGTCGTATATGATGATGCAGGACGGCTGGTCTGAGGGAAGCAACGGGGAGAAATTGAATCCCGATCTCAAGCCCTTCAACGATCTGGACAGCGAAGTACATATTATATAGGTTATAATTATTTAAAACGCGCGTCGTGTTTTTCTAGCGCCAGCAACTCTACAAAAACGACGTCATGCTGTGCGTCGAAGCGATGATTAACTGGGGCTGGGACATCAGTCACGTCAATCCGGAAAGTGCGACGGATCAGGCCCGTCAACTCTCGCTGTCCGTATCGATGGACGCCGACGGCAAATACAATCCACAACCGTTCGACTTTTCGAACATTGCACTGACGAAAGAGTTGCAAAGTCTCGCGGAAAGACTCGCCGAATGCCTATGCGAGAGTCGGTCGTCGCACGAGAGAGACAATGAGGAACAAGACGAAGGTAGTATTATTTCGTTGCGACGGAACTAGATGACGCCGATTATTCAGGTCATTTGACAGCCGTTGAGGGACCAGCTCACTATGACATGCTTCTGGAAAAGGACAAAGCGAAATATCGTGAAAGTGCTACGGACATACTGAGATATTTTGTTCTTTGCGGCTATCGGATTAGGAGGTATATACCACAAAAGTCTTTGCGACGAACGTTTTTCTCTAGTCGGTGCCGTCTAGAATTGAAGACGTCGAAACGTTGACAATCAATGCCTCTCAGGCGCTAGATCGACGATTCGCGTACTGGCTTTTGCAGTGGATTTTGAATGTGATGGAGCAGGCGGCATCGACAAGCAGAGGCAGCGAAGCACGGGACAAGATGTCAACAGCGATATTTGGTCCCAAGGTGCGATTGTGAGCGCGCATATAAACGCACTGGGTGCAACATGTAATTTCAGGTTTTGATGCCTCTATTGAGAGACTATCTCGAAACGCACTACGAATATTTCGCGTCGGAGCGCGGACGAGGCAAAGGCCGGACTTTGGCATCGCGCGAAGAGAAGGCTCTCATTGTCAGCCTCTTCTGCGTTTCTTCTCAAGCAGCAAGAAATGGCCGAGAGAGATTTTACAATGTCAAATTGCAGGGGCAGGTAGGCCGCGTCCTCAGGAGTCTGATTCGAGCCCTCGACGTCCAGTGAGTGTCGAACGGAGAACTCTTCGTGCAAACGCTCGTAGCTCTCCATACATCGTTTTAGATTCATGTGCGACTACGTTTCGCCCGACACGGAGCGACAGTGGCAGCAGTACTGTCACCTACAGTTGACCGATTTGGATTACTGCTTGGAACCCGACATGACGTCGTACGTTTTCGGCATTTCTCTTCCCGTCACGACCAGCCTTTACTGTCACCTTGGCCGAAACAACGGATCGACACTAATCAGTAACAGATTTCCTCTTTCGCTGTATTAAAGTCGACGCTTTGGCACGTTAGGTGACTATATGGCTACGACCGAAGCGTTGGTGCATCGTCTGTGGACTGTGGGTAATGCCGGCGCTCTCCCGGACCGGTCCTACTATCGCGTCGTCGGAGAAGCGCTCGGCAGCATCGCTCAAGTCATGCCGACAGCAGTTTTGGAAAAAATTAACAAAACGCCGGGATTTCCCACGCTTCTTTCGCTTTTACAATTGCTCGAGAAAGCCAACGTTCAATTGAATAGCGAGTGCGAATCGGTTACGGCGATTGACGTCGGAAAAGAGCTCTTCAACGGTCTGGCCGATATGCCGGACAGTCTGGCCGTCGTGCTGCCGTTTTTGTGCAGGTAAGATACATAACCCGGCCCTAGCTGTTACTCGTGACACTGCAATCGATAGCTACGTGTCGGAGTGGTGGACTAAAGGGCCAAGTGCGCTTTGCTTGAGGCGAGGGTAAGTGCAGTACATATCCCATTTAGTTGCTTTCTATACTGATCCTGTACCAACTCAGATCAGTGTACGATACCTACGTGGATAGTCCTCTCATAGACAGCATTATTGGACACATTCTGTCGGTTGTGAGCACCCAATTCGCTCGTTTGAAAGCTGACTGGATTTGCACTGCAACGTGTACGCAACTACGTCGTTCTGAGAAGCTTAGTAATACTTTTTTCTTTAGCTTATGCACTTCTGCTCGTGCCCTATTGTACAACTGACTTGCTCGGCGGTCACTTCGTGCCTTTGCTCGGCTCTCTCCTCGACGCGTCGCAGACCCTATCGAAACAAAGCGAAAGGATCGTTCACGAGCCGAATCCCATCGAAGCCGAGGGGAGAATAAGTTGTCATTATCAAGTCCTCGTTCGCGACTTGAGCTCCATTCTCATTCTCGTCATCAAATTGGTGGAAACTCACAAGGACGATCTCCAGTCGATGACAGACGAAACAATGCAATTGTTTTCGATTATCGCCGGCCTCTTTCACTGCTGGTACAAATCGCCTCATTTTCGACGCGAATATCAGTCGTTTCTGGTGACCGACGACGCCGTTCGACTGGCGCGAGTCTGCAAAGCGGAATCGACGGTCGCCGTCTTGTTCGGAGCGCCGAAAAGCGACGCGGTTTCGCGGTGCTCGCTGCCGACTCACAAGTCGCACACTTGTCCGTGCGGCAAGGCGGCGGCGGATAATGCCATGGCTAACTGTCTCAAAAAACTCGTGCCGCTCGTCATTCAAGGATTGTCGGAGAAAGAGCAGAGGCTCGTTCAAGAGGGGCAAGCGAAAATGCTCAGTCAGGTTGACAAATTTTGTTTTGCACCCTATATCGCAAAGCGAGGAGGTCTTTTGACTTTAGCACGCGTCTGAAGAAGAATTGAGCGAATATATTGAGATGGTGCTTGGTGCTTCAAAGGTATTGAGAAGACGCTGTCTTAGAATGATTTGCTTATCTTTTTTTTTTTTGAAGCGTTCGATGGTTTGGGAATCAGTTGCTCAGAAGACGCAGATTGCAGAACTTGAGAAACAGAAGAGCAGAATTTATGACGTCATTCGAGTCCTTTATCAACTCCACAACGCAAGAGACAGCGCCTACAATTTTTAATTTTGTTAACTAAGGAGGCTTTTCATTTTTAGATGGAACATACCGGTCTTTGCAGGACGAGCGTATGGAGAAGAGTTCTTACCCAACAGAAAAAGAGAGCTGTCATGAAGTGCTTTCTCATGGTTCCACTTTGCCGCATTCCTTTGTGAGTACAAGTTGTATAGGCGAGCGTTTGGCGCTGTATTTGGCCTTGCTTGTCTTTCAGGCACCGAGCCGTCAATCTTTTTATTCCCACGTACAAACATCTTTATTTGCACGACGAAGTGAAGAAGCACATAACGCTGATGAATCATCTAACGGTTTGGAACCAAGCAATAGTTTATATTTGGGTACTTCATTGTCACAATATTAGAGCCTCGATTCCGGTGAAAGCGTTCTACCATCGTCCACTGAAGAATCAGTTGCTGGAACAAACCGTCTTTCTCGTCGAAACCAGCTGCAGCGTCAGCACCAGTCACAGTTGCCGCGCATTGATCCACTTAGACAGCTCGTGGAGTACTTTACAAGAGCAGCGGCTGGGGAACAAATGTAATTTCTTCTAATACAACAATTAGAGAAAGTGTAACTCCTCCATAGGTCTGAATCCAATCTCCTATACGTTTCTTATGCTGAAATCATGAGTGAAGTAAAGTAGCGACCAAATTGGCAAGACTTTTCTCTGATGCAGCGGTTTTCAGAGTTGCGGAATCGAAGAGGAAGACGAATACGACGACGAGAAGTCATTTGAGGTCAGTCTTTGGATTTTTGTTTTTTTTTTAATTTTCTCTATTATACGTATGATCATTATAGGAACAGGAAACAGAGAAGCGGCAATTGCTGAAGCATCAAGGCAACTTGCTACGAAGAGGGGCTGCTGAAATGGTTATCATGCTGCTTTCCGAGTGTTCCGGTATGTATAACATTGTTCCTCTGTTTGAACTTTGTCAAAAAAATTCCTCAATGTAGGCCGCGTAAATCAGGTTACACTGAAAAGTCTGCAGCTTGGAATCGCTTTACTACGTGGAGGAAATTCAGACGTGCAAACGGTCTTAAAGATACGATATGCCAGCACGAATTCAGTTTCATTCTGACGAGGCTGTGTTTCTTCTCTCTTAGGTCATGCTCAACTACCTCAAATCTAAATGCGACGTGGGGTTCTTTAACAGCATGTCGTCCCTTATAGCAAGTTGCGGGTAGGAGAATTAGACACTGGATCTGGTCATCGTCTCACTCATTTAATGTAGTGTTTTGGATCTTGACACGTACGAACGGCATAACAAAGCAGAAATGCTCGGAATCAGCAAAGAAAAATCTGAAGGTTGGTCGAGCGTTTTTGCGTTGTTCTTCGTCTATAGCTTGGATAAAAGGAATCAAAACTCTGAGTGATGCGTCGTTCACCATTTCCCTCTTTCGATTTTTGCAACTGCTATGCGAGGGCCACAACAGCGGTAAAAAGTCTATGTGTATTTCTCGTGCTCATTGGACAGTGTGTCTGCAGCCTTTCAAGACATTCTTCGTACTCAGGCAGGCAACATCACAACGGTGAACATTGTCATTTGCACTGTCGATTACCTGCTACGACTCCAAGAGTCAATAAGCGACTTCTATTGGCACTATTCCGCCCAGCCCACAATTGATGCTAAAGGACGCGAGAGCTTTTCGCGTGCCGCTCGCGTCGCGAAGCAAGTTTTCCGTACTCTGACTGAATACATTCAGGTAAGCGATTGTAAGCGGTGGACTCGTACCTGAAAGCGACTCGAGAGACTCTTTCCATTAGGGTCCTTGCGTTGAAAACCAAGTAACTCTCGCCTACAGTCGTCTTTGGGATGCCGTTGGCGGTTTTCTGCACGTGTTTGCTAAAATTATGGGTCGACTGTCGAAGGTATTAATCGGATCTCAATCGTCTACTTCTCGTTTGTTCTGTGTGCAGGATGTTTCGCAATTGGAGTTGCTACGAGAGTTGCTTCGACTGCAGAAAGACATGGTCATCATGCTTCTAGGACTTCTCGAGGGAAACGAGCACTCGACTATCGTTGGAAAGCAGATGGTGGACACATTAGAAGAGTGTTCGTCTTTTTTGGAGGTAGAACGAGTTTCATTAGTCTGTCGGTTACACACATCTATCTTCTGTAGGAAATTCTCTTCTTTTTTGATATGTTTATCAGGCTGAATGATGTCATTACCTCCGAGGCATTTAAGGTAATTTAGAGGCTCGAAAAACGTCCCTTACATCAGTCAACTGATGATGACTCTTTGCAGGAGTACGACAAAAACAAAGACGGCTGGATTTCTGCGAAAGAGTTTGAGCAAGTATGAAGCATGCTACAGTATTTCGTTTCTAGGGCCTATAGCTCCGCCGACTGCCCCCGGTCGTCCCCGGTTAGTGCAGCGTACGTTCGAATACCCGTTGTAGCCCGAACGAGTACGTACACGGCCCAAAAATAGACAAAATTAAGCCATGAACTATATATATATAGTTCGTTCGTGTTCTACGAGCAGTGCATGAGCAAAGCGATTTGCGGCGGCGGCCGTACTAATTGTCACGCGTTTGAGCGATTCTCGCTTGTCGTTCAGTTCGCTTAGCTAACGATTGAGCTGGCAGCCATCTTGCATGCTCACGTACACGTACGTACGTCACTACGAGCTAGGCGCGCATACGTTCGCTTTTTCGCGTCCAAGTAGCGACCGAACGATTCTAGAATGCCATAGAATTTATTTCGTGACCTATTTCTCGTCGTAGAACGCGTTTCGAAGCGTATTCAACCGTATTGCGTATTCTCTTGCATCAGACAATGATGTCATACAATGATATCATTCTCTCTTAGCTCCTCCTCCGTTCACCATTTCTTCGTGTATAGAAACCGAATCGCGACGAAATTTTGTTCGAAACGATAGTAGAATCCAATTTTGAGTCGATTCGCATTGGTTTCTAGTTCGAAACGACGCGCATTTTCGTGCTGTAAAGCTGCGGCACAAATCAGGCCCCGCCTCTCCGAGTATAAATAGCCAGCTCGTACATCAACAATCAGAGTTCTCAGAGCTAGGATAGAAGGGAGCAGGTAACTCTCCCCAAGGTGTGACCATTTATAGCCCGGTGGCTGGTCAATTTCCTCACTTGACAAGGGCATGGATTGCCTTCCTAGCAATGACGAGAGCAAGGCATTCTGATATCGGATAAACCTCCATAGCACCGTCTTCTGTGTGGTTTGATATCGGGTGTCGAGTTTTTTACTTTTTAAAAAGGTTCTCCAAGTCAAAAGAACGCGTTTTTTGGTCTTCTGGCGGTCAAACAACGCGTTTTTGAACTTGTAGCAGCCACGTGGCGAAAGGGGGCCTCACTTCTGTCAAACCTGATACCGTTGCGTCTAGCGTTGGAAGCCAACTCATGGCCCAAAATTAGACATAAACCATGAACTATCGGTAGTTCATGGCTCAAAATCAAGCAAAAATTATGAGCTATATAGCCCATGGCTCAAAATGAGACGAAAACCGTGAACTATAATACGTAGCCCAAAAAATTGGAAGCGCCTAAGTAACTTGCGCTCTGTTTCACTGTACAGGCAATGCTTGCTCAGCATATGTATTCCAGAGAAGAGATCCGTCAGCTGATGGATTGTGCTGACGTCAATAAAGACGGGAAACTCGACTACATGGAATTCACCGAAAGATTCTACATGCCAGCTGAAGATATTGGTAAGGGGAGGCGAGTAGGGCGCGCGGCAACGAATCGACGACGTTGCACGTTTGCGTAGGATTTAGCTACGCAATGCTTTTGACGAATTTGTCCGAACATCTGTCAAATGACATCAGGCGAGTTTTATGATTTGCCCTAGCAGGTGCCTTACTCTTCAGTTCTTTAGAATAAAGATTTTCAAGGACAAATGGAAGAGATTTCTAAGGCATTTTGAGCCATGCCTCGGTCGCATCGAAATAATGGGTATATAGTCAACGTCTTCTGCTACGGTAATGAAAATGAGATGCGTTGTAGGAAAAAACGAGAGAGTCGAACGAGTTTACTTCGAGATTAAAAAGGCGAGATTGAGTCAATGGGAAGAACCCCAAATCCAGGTGCATGCTTATATAGACTTGATGTAGAAGCTGCTTACCTTTTTTCCTTCTAGGCTTCAAAGCACTCGTTCTTGCATTCAGTGAACAGAGCAAGTCATAAGGAAAAGTTGACCGAATTTGTCAGTTTTTGCGAAGATACGATATTTGAGGTAGGTTGTTTCGGCCCAGCCATGCAGTTCTCCATCGGCGCGTGACCGTGCTTCTTTGCCGCGCAGATGCAACATGCTGCTTCAATCAGCGACGTCGAAGAGCAACAGAGACTCATGAGAGCAGAAACGCACTTGCAAAAACACGTAGCTGTACTCGATGGAGATGGAATCGCGTAAGCGCACGCACGAACAGACTACTTTGAAGATTTATTTCTTAACGTATTTTTAAAATAGGTCCGGCCTTGACCTTGAAAGAGAGTCGTTTTTTTCTTTGAACACCGCCAACAGCTGGTGTCTTCGATGGTTCAAGTTTATTTTCTACTTACCATTTCTTCTCTCTGTCGCATTTGGAAAGGCTATTTGGAAGAGGTAATGAATTTTCTCTTTGCAATTGAACAGTTTTTTAGCCAACCTGATCTCATATATAGAACTCGTTTTGTGAGCGACATTCCGTCGTTCCCCGGCGTGGAAACGTTTGCGGGGTCGTCACCGTCAGCCAACGCGCTGGTTCAGGACGACGAGGGTCGTGACTTGCAATCGGCTTCTCCTCCGGCAAAGACGTTGCTCAGACGTCGCCGATCAAACGTGTCCGCTCCTTCTACTTCGACCGACGGCACGCCAGCAAATAAATCCGAATCTCTAAACAATTCTAGGCGGAATAGTATGGAGAACCGGTTACCCACAGTGGAAGAAACAGAACAGCCCAAAGAGAAGGATACTTCGCCGTCTTTGAAAACGCCTGTAATAACGTTAAGTAGTCCACAGAAAAGTCCTCTTCAAAGAAGACGGACTATTGAGCGCTCTATGTCGGTTCCAATGGAAGCAACCCAAGACGACGTTCCTCTAAAGGAGGTAGACAGACCGAGCCTCCTGCGACGCGGTTCGTCGTCGCTTGAAATGACCTTTTCGTCTGGACTTCTCGCCGTCGACGGACAACGTCAACGACCGACAATTCTAAAGCGAGAGGGAAGTTCGTCGGAGAGCACGCCTCTCCCGTCGTCGCCTGTGAATTTTCAGGAGAAGGATCTCGCGCGACAGTTCAGCCACGAGAAATCGGCGGCGCTGATTGCCAATCAACGGCGACTGAGCGCGATTATATTCGAAGCGGACGAGGACGAAATTCCGAAGAAGACGAAGACAGAAGAGAGTCCGTCGTCAAAGCTCAAACGATTGCCGTCAGTCAACGAAAAGACAGTAGCTGCTTCAGTGGAAGAGCAAACGCCCTACATTCCTAAAGTGGCTCTAGCGAAACGAAAATTCTTGGTAAGTCGAATTCTATGCACGTCATTTATATGCTTTTAGCCACGAACTGTTTTTAGGCTGCCTTCTCCCGATTCTATTACGTTCTGAAACAAGTAGCGTTAGTCATGGTTTTCTGCGTCAATTTCTTGCTACTGTTTTACAAGGTTTGCAGTGGAGTTCGATTCCTAGTGTTTCTTTAGCCAGGTTCTTTCTTGCACAGGCGTCGTCTGCCATAGAAGAGAAGCAGTCGGCAACTTCGGACACAAATCAACTGTTGCTGTTTTCTGGAATACGGTTGCTCGGACTGGCTCATCTGCTCGTTTCGATTTCTATTCTCATTGGCTACGTGCACCTGAAGGTTCACTTATATAAGTGCTGCGTTTAAGTTTGCCATGCCGGACTTTAGATTCCTTTGGTCATATTCAAGATGGAAAAATATGTTGCCAGGCAACTTGAATTTCACGGTGCGTGGATTACCGGATCGCCAGAAACTTGGTCCGGCTATTGGCATCGTCTGGTTATCAAGAGCAGGTAAACTGAACCAGCAGAGTCTATGCGATGTTTTGACGCGTCACGTGTAAAGGAATTTTCCAATGAATTATTGGGACAAGATGGTGAAACAGAGAGTAAGGAGACCTGGCGTGATTTGAAAGAGAAAATGATTTTGCAAACCAAAACAGGCTCTTTCACGATATCAGTCCACAGTTTCCAGGAGCAAACTATGTTCAATGCTCAACATTTCGGAAGACGCAGATGACGATACGCAAAAGTATTTTTCCTCATACACCTACATGTAGTGCTTCATCGTTTCTCTGTAGAGAGTCGTTTGATTGGAGATACTGGCTGTGGGTTATTGGCGTAGTCCTTTCTGACAAGGTAAAGGATTACTGCTTTAGTTTTTTCACCCGTCTTACTATATACGCACAATAGGCATTTCTCTATAATTTGTTCTATCTCCTCTTTTCTGCGTTGGCCAATTGGAATTACTTCTTCTTCTGCACTCACCTACTCGACGTTGTGGTCGGCTTCAAAACACTTCAGGCCGTCCTTCAATCCGTCACGCACAATGCCAAGCAACTGCTGCTGACGCTCATGATGACCGTCGTTGTCATCTTCATATACACCGTATTGGCATTCAACTTTTTCCGAAAATTCTACGTGAAAGAAACGGCTGGATCACCAGATCCAAAATGCAACGACATGCTAACGGTTTGATACAGCTAGGAGAGAAATTCCCACATATGCAAGCCTATTGTATACAGTGTTTTCTATTTCATTTGCATGCCGGCTTGAGAGCTGGCGGCGGCATTGGCGACGAAATTGCAGGCGCTGACGGAGACGACTATGAGATGTATAGAATTGTCTTTGATGTCACCTTCTTTTTCTTCGTCATCGTCATATTGTTGGCCATTGTTCAAGGTTGCATCTGCTGCGAGTCAAACGTTCGTTTGCTAAGTCTGTTCATAGGATTAATCATCGACTCTTTTGGAGAACTTCGAGATAAGGCCGAAGGAGTTCAAATTGAAATGGAGGTTTGACGTTCATATGTATTAGTTAATGTCTCTACTTTTTCCTCTTATATAGACCAAGTGCTTTATTTGCGGCGTGGCCAAAGAGCAATTTGACAAAACTCCGCACGGATTCGAGCGACACGTGCAGCAAGAGCACAACATGGCAAACTACATGTCAGTCAAATACGCGGTCTCTCTTCACTGCTCAACGTCTTCCTTTCAGGTTCTTCCTCATGTACCTCATAGACAAACAGGAAACGGAATTTACTGGACAAGTACGTTGAGGCGGCCCCGATTCTTTATGCATCGATGAAAGATTATTTTCAGGAATCTTACGTCTGGAATTTATTCCTCAAGGGAAATCTCAACTTCTTTCCTGTGGGCGATTGCTTTAGGTTTAGTCAAGAAAGGCAAGTTAGTCAGACGCAAACACAGGCATCAATCACTAGCGAAAATTGAATTCTATCTATAACTGTATTTGCATTCGCAGAGAAATTGAACAAAATCATTCTTATTTTTGCTAGCTAAACTATTCGAATTTGGCAGATTCTCTATATAGAACCTGCCAAGTTCATAAAATCTTGGATTTAAAATTACAGTTCTGCAGCGGAGCTCTGTCCCGTTCGCTCTACTCGTCTCCTACGTCAACGAAACCGGAGAAATTGTGCTGATAGATGAAGAGAAGGGAACCGCTTGTGACGACGTAAAGACGTTGACGCTGTGACGATAGGAAATAATCCTGACTGTACACGGCGTGCTGCATTCTGCTGATCCGAGCCTGATTCTACAGGAAAGGTGAACACTCAAGCGCTCAGACGTTACTATACTGTGTACCCGTCCAGCCTGTTTTTCGACGATCTTCGCCACGTTCTCGGATCCTCCGCCGCAGGCTATCATCCCCTGATCGATCCATTTAGCGCAATACAACTGACCGAGACCAAAAGGTGAGCCAGAAAATGGGATTATAAATAATAAACCTGGCAGGATTTTCCGCGGCCGAATGACAACGTTTTCATTAGCTTGCAGCTCTTGAAATCATAGAGCTGCAGGCTATTGGTCGATCGCCACGAACCAACGAGAACGGTGCTGTCGTCAGCGTTGATATCGACGGCGTCACCGCAAACGTGAACATTCGAAATGTGTCTGAATAAGTAGTCGCGAGTGAAGGAAGAAAAGGGGGCGATGCTGTGGCCATACCGAATACTGTGCGAAACCTCCAAATCCCAGAACTGAATGCATCGGGGGGAAAAAAATAGGTAGGTGCTCATCTGTCTAACGGAAACTAAACCTGCACTGTGTCGTCCCACCCGGCAGTGACGAGCATTCGCGGCTGAGCGGGATGGTATTTGACTGTGAAGACGCGCATCTGATGCCCGTCCATTACACTTTTGTTTGGACTAGAGAGCCGAGTATTATCGTTCTCATTTGAGCTCCACAACGCCCCCCTGTTTACCTTGACTGGAAACAGTGCACCTGCTGATGAGTCGTCTCGTTGTACACGTTCACGTAGGTGTCGGAGCCGACGGTGGAGAAATGAAGGCCATCGGGACTACTAGCGGCACCCAGCGTCTGTCTATCTTCCCTGATTGTATTCAGGCACTTGGAGGACGTCACATGCCAATGACAAACGAATCCGCCCCCGTCTGGCAATATGTCCCCAAAGGATGTATTTTTATTTCATACCGTCTTGTTACTTACACGTAGCCAGTAATATATTGGCTGTTTCCGCTCGTCTTTTCTTGAAACTGACTGACGTAACGGGTCCGTAACCTTTGTCGGGTGCTGTCAGTTTGAAGACGAGAGTGCCCGTTTCTGGTATGAACACCTTGGGTTATTTGACTCGTTTACGTTTCTCTCGCCTCTCGCAAATTCAATATTGACTTCACTTACGCGAATTATGCCGTCAGCCGAGCCAACAGCTACGTAAAGGGGCGAGGATTCCGAGAGTGAACAGCACAAAATGTCCGAAGAGACGTCTCTGGCGCGAAGAGAACGTAAACGAACGAATAAACGTCGTGCAAGCGTTACATTTGATGCAAAAGTTTTAGAGGCCCTTCGATGAGTGGACGCTCGCTTGCCATATCGCAGGGAGAAAAATCTTCAGGTAGGCGGGGTGGTTGACCTTAGCGACGATGCGCGCAGCTGTGCGCACAGCGCAGAGGTCTCGCGCAGCTCAGCGTACTGGAGTTTTTGCTCGCTGCCTCAATTCTCTTCATCGTTTGCATGCGAAAGGCAATGAGCGGCGCTCTGAATCACGTCAAGTGTCGAGGAAGTTCGTATCCGGGAGGCCCGAAACGCTTTGCCGTTCCCGACGATCGAGTGCGATGGAACGACGACTTTCCCGAGTACAAGCCTATTCGCTACACGGCGGCGCCGGTTGCAGCGAATCCCGTCTGGGCAGATCCAGATATCAGGTCGATTTCCTTGTGACGAGATTGTACGGGACGTTTTCGAATGCTTTGCGTTTTAGTGGCGATGCAAAACTCAATTTCAATAAAATCGACGGCAAAATCGATCGCAGAAGTTTCAGTGGAATTTATGAAATAGTTTCCGGCATGCCAAGGTGTGAGAGCACATACACATGTTTTGCAAATTCTATAATTATTTTGTAGAAATCCTGTTGGTCGGACTGGAATTGTGGAAAGAGGTCTTTTGGGCAAGTGGGGACCTAATCACGCCGCCGATCCTATAGTAACACGGTGAGCAATCTCAATTAATTAATTAATTAATTAATTCTATGTGCTTTGTGATGTAGATGGAAGAGAGATTGCTCAGGAGCAATTGTTCAAAATGAGGGAAAAGGCGTTTTGGAGTTTGTTTCTATACAGCGAAAAGATACCGGAGAATGGGCAATACCTGGGGTGGGTAATACAGCGAACGTTTTCTTAGCATATAGTCATCTCAGTTATAGGGGATGGTAGATGCTGGAGAAGATGTGTCCCTAACTCTGAAACGAGAGTTCAGCGAGGAAGCTCTTAGTGCTCTGGACCTTCCAGAAGACAAGAAACGAGCTGTAGAATCAAAACTCGGTGAATTGTTTCATCACGGAGATAAGGTTGGTAAATTAAAAGCTGCAGATTCGAATAAAAATTAGATTTTACATTTTCAGATTTACGAGGGCTATGTCGACGATCCTCGTAACACCGACAATGCGTGGATGGAGACGGTGGCCGTGAATTTTCACGACGAAACGGGCGAGACGTTTGGCCAATTTAGCCTCAAAGCTGGCGATGACGCGAAGGATGTTTGCTGGAAGGAAATTAGTTGTGAGCTAAGGCTTTACGCAAGCCATTTGGATTTTATTCAGAGAGTGGCCAAGCTTAGAAATGCGCACTTCTGAAAGAACTACAGTACATTCGCGTACGAAAGACTCATCTTTTATATTCTCTAATCAATTCGAAGACGGCCGTGACGTGTGCATACGGGTGTCACTACCATACCATACGAAGCATGACTGCTAGTAGCAGTGGATATTTTAACAACCGGACACTTTCCGGAAAAAACCAACTAATTTTTGAGCAACTCTTTATTTGTCCGGGGCTTTGTTCGGACATAAATTTTATAGAGCGATAAATTCCGCCTAGGCAGAGCATACCGGTAAATTCCGCCTGCTGGAATTTATACTGCGCGGGAGCGGCGGCTTGCGGTTCAGGCGCATGGAACGCCAAAAGCGGGAAACGCCCATTTATGAGGTCTGCAACTCGTTGCGCGCGAGCGGCGCTTGCGGTTCAGGCGCATGGAACGCCACTGACTCACGCATAAAAGTAGAGGTACAAGTGTCTGCAATCCGTGATAGAATACTCGTACGCCACGATCGCGCTTCAAAAACACAACTCGCGGCAATAAACCGAATAAAAAAACAGCGAAGCCGTGCGTGAAGCGCAAAAGCGTAGAAAACAACGACAGGCTACTTTCCCACTAATTCGCTCGAAAAGCCTCCAAAAGCTAAATTACATGAATATATAATAGGGTACATCACGTTTACATTGGTTCAACGGCGGACTGGACCTGCTCATCCGACTGTGGATCTACATAAAGTGCACTCGTGCATACCAATGTTACACCCGTTTCCTTCAGACTGTGATCCTAAAGAGAAAGAGAACGTTAACAGCCTTCGCAGAAATGTGAGTGCGTTCATTTCGCTAATTCTTCGCATACAAGAGCTACAGTAGACGTAATTGAAACTATTTTTGTTACTCCTTGGTGTATAATTTGTTACTGTTTGTTACGTTCATTTGTTGTTTCTATGAACTGGTCTAATGCAGGTACAGAACCATTGAAAGACGCTCAGGCTTAAATTCGATCAAGCGACCGCGCATCGTTGCAGTTAGGCTAGATGAATTTCGAAATTTCAAATCTACGACATACAAACTAAAAGGAAAAGAGAAAAGACATGCATATATAGTACCATGGACTGCATGCATGGTGGTGTACCATATATCTATGGTACAGTATTAGTGTATTCTGTTTCGCTATCCGAGGGTTTTCTGCCTAAAGTTTTTTTCAGTTTGGTTGGATGTGTACTAAAGACTCGCCTTTTTCAATCGAGTTTTGAAGACGTGAGCATACGGGCGTCACTGGCGTCACTGCCATACACATGCGCAGTTCTAGATAACGGGTGAGCGTCGAGGATGACTACGTGTACGACCGCTCGGGTTAGTAGAGCAGCTCAAGGGGCTCTAAAATCGCTTCGAGAGATCAGAGAAGACGGTCTCTCGGATAATGATGAAGAGAGGGACCGCATCGACAACTACGTCATTGTTATCAAGCGATTGTGCGATCGTGATACGTCCGATCTGGATTTTCAGCGCGATCTTCTGGATTGCGTAAATCAGCTGCCGATCCTTATTGCTCGCATCCTCGATTCTCACAGAGAATTGAAAGAGCAATTCGATATATTGCGGCAAGAACAAGAGAGATTGCAGCACGAGCAAGAGAAGCTAGCAAGAAAGTTCGACGATCGCAAAATGTTTTGGATGGAAGGACAGTGTGCTGACGTCTTCGAGAGCTTGGTGCTTAGAAGAATCCTAAAAGGAATTTCGCTGAATCCTGGCCAGATAATCATAGAGGAGGCGATACCGTTCAAGCGCATTGTCGACTCAGACGCGGAATATGACTTCGATGTTATGTGCTGTGGTCTGACGGAAAATCAGTTTGAGGAAGCGCGTAGAGCTTGGGCGGAATTCAGCCGTAGAATCAGGTGGGAGCCAAAAATTCATTTCAGCACCTACTACATCCTCAAAACACAGCGGGCTTCACCTGGTCATCTGGTTGTAGATCTTGATAAAGTGGTATCGTGCATACCACAGCTACACCCGTTTCCTCCTGACTGCGACATCAACGAGCGAATGAGCATTGAAACGATGCGTAAGAATGTTGAGTCGTTCATTTCATTGATTCGACGCATTCGAGAGATTCATTAGAGATTATTGTTGTTTGTGCTTTGTTATTCTAGTCAGTAGTGGGGTTTTGTTTGTTTGTGCTTGCATGGACGTTCAATGTCTCGGAATTAGCCTTGCGCGGGGCCTCCCTAACCACCAAAGATGTCCTGTTCACAGGGAAACCTCGGGGCACGCGCCTCGCATGCGCAGTGGCGACGCACGAAAAATTCAGAAAGATAAGCGACACGGTTAGCAAAGCAGCGGCAAACGCTTTAGAAACACTTTGAAAGTTGAAAGACGAAGTTGGTGGGATGATTCGATCGATCGACGACTACATCGCTCTTCTCGAGCGATTGAGCGATCGCGAAAGCACCGATCTCGCCAATTCCGCCTTTCAACGCGACCCTTTAGGCTGCGTCGAGAAGCTGCCTGTTCCCCTCACGCAGATTTTGGACTCTCACCGAGAATTGAAGAAGAAGTTCGCTACATATTGCAGCAATCGTTCACGGAGCTGACAAAAAAGCACAGCGCGACCTCACAAAAGAGCACAACGACCTTGAAATGGTATTGATGGAGGGGCAATGTGCTTTTCTGCTCGAGAAATTGGTCATTGCAAGAGTCCTAAGAGAAATTCCGCTGTATCCCGGGCAGTGTATCGCAACGGGTGCCATATCATTTTAATGCATTGTTAGTTCAAGCGCGACATTTGACGACACGGTCAAGTCTAGTGGGCTGCAGGAAGAGCAGTACTATGCTGCTCGTGATGCCTGGGCAAACCTGAGCAGGAGGGTTGGATGGAACTCGACTCATTTAGCTATCTACCATTTCTTAAAAAACGGCGGACTGGACCTGCTCATCCGACTGTGGATCTACATAAAGTGCACTCGTGCATACCAATGTTACACCCGTTTCCTTCAGACTGTGATCCTGAAGAGAAAGAACGTTAACAGCCTTCGCAGAAATGTGAGTGCGTTCATTTCGCTAATTCTTCGCATACAAGAGCTACAGTAGACGTAATTGAAACTATTTTTGTTACTCCTTGGTGTATAATTTGTTACTGTTTGTTACGTTCATTTGTTGTTTCTATGAACTGGTCTAATGCAGGTACAGAACCATTGAAAGACGCTCAGGCTTAAATTCGATCAAGCGACCGCGCATCGTTGCAGTTAGGCTAGATGAATTTCGAAATTTCAAATCTACGACATACAAACTAAAAGGAAAAGAGAAAAGACATGCATATACAGTACCATGGACTGCATGCATGGTGGTGTACCATATATCTATGGTACAGTACTAGATAATGATGGCTTTTCGTGAGCCATCATGGGATCCCCGAACACCCCCAGCACATTCTTATTACTCTAATTTTGTAAATCATTTTTGCATAATTCGCATCGCACTGCCTAACCACGTGAGTTGGCATGCTTTATTTTCCGCAAAAGCCTACAATTTGGCCTCTTATGTACGCGTGACGCAGAGCTATGCCTCTCCTAACGCTAACCTCTGCCCCTTTGGGTGATCGTGTCGCGAGGCCCATTATCAGCTCGCAGTTGGGTTTGCGTGCTGCGAGCTGCGCTCGCAGCACGACAAACCCAACGTGCTCCTTTACTGCGTTCCCTTTATGAACGTTACTAATAAAGCTCATTGCTATGTGCCCGTTATGTTTAATAGTATTTATCCTCGATAATGTAGGCTGTATAATATGCCTACTCCTTCCTGAAAAGTTTTAAACACAATCCGGGGTTCCTATAAACTGTGACGTCACCTTTTTATGTACATTTTGTTCAAAATACGGGAGAGTATGACATCACAATGAATGTGATGTCATAAAGGCACATGTGTGCGTGATTGGCCCAAGTGCGATTGTGACGTCAGGGTTACCGACAGACACACACTTTGGTTTTTGGGCGATCACGTTTGAGAGACCCTCCCACCAGGGCGCGCGCGGGCGAAGCCCGCGCGCGCCCTGGTGTTCGGGGAATTAGTGTATTCTGTTTCGCTATCCGGGGGTTTTCTGGCTAAAGTCTTCTTTAGGCTCGATGGAAGCTGCTGTAAGAAAGCTCGAGGCTCTGGTGCGTTTCAAACCTAGCGAACGAATTGTCCATCAAATGCGCTTTGTTTGCCTAGTGCGAGAAAACCGATAAAGATTTGGATTCGGTGTCGCGAAGTTTAGAAAGCGACTTCGGCGAGCGTCTTCGAGGAAGTGGTGACGAAGAGGTGACGCCTCGCCTCAACTAATCGCTAGTGTGATCCGATAAACGCCGACAGCTGAATCCCGTTCAACTCCTCCAACGAACGGAAGACGAAGTCCGAAGCCTGGAAAAAATACAAAAAGAAAGAAAAGAAATTGATCGCGAAAGTTGGAGGCTCGTTCGATTGCTCAAAGATCGTCTTTTGAATATGGGTCCCCTGTTGAGAAATCTTCAATCAAAGGCAGGAGAAGAGGTAAGCGAATTGAATATTCCTTTCCTTGTTATATTATTGATCTCTTAGATTTCAGAGAGCGACATCGAAGTGAGTCTTCAGAAGCTGACGCTGGATGTCCAGCCTGAAGGTACAGTAGGCAAGACAACGTATAGATAATTATTCATGCGGTAAAAAATGAAGACCGTCTAATTAGCTACAAACAGTCTTCTCTGGTTGAGAACCGATAGACTTTACATACATGCTATTAGGTATTAGTCGAGATGTTCATGGCACTGACGATGACGAGAAGAACGATGCCGAATCGGTTACAGTAGAGGAGAGTGGACTTTCTAAAGCTGAGGAGAAGAAGGCGGATTTGCCAAAGCGAACCTTGCCTCTGTCTCCTACAGCTAGAAGATCTGGATTTGTTCCTTTGACAGAGAAAGAGTTCTTTTCTGTGTCAGATTTGGTTCGTGGGCGAATAAAATTAGAGGACGTCAATGAAGTAAGAGAAAGGGGAAGAGGACATTTGGCTAGAATCAAATATAATAATAATAGGTCTATCGGGCTCTATATCAGCACTTTCAGATAAGAAAGAATAGGTACGTTATTAATTTAAATCGATCTAAAATGATAGCTAAGTGTCTTGTTATTATAGAATGGCTTTGACTGTTCGTGCTATGACTGACAAAGGAATAAAAATTACTGGAATGTCTGGCCAAGCCAAACTAAAGGTACGATCAAAAGATATCGCGATAGACATTGCGATATGTCCTCTGTAGGTATTGCGAGCGCTGAAATTAATCCAAATTGATTCCAAAGGCAGCGTTAAACTAATTAGTTAAACCGATTAGATCGATAGAATTAAAGCAGTGACGCAAGCATGTAGCGATTGTGCCCGTATCACGCCAGAACGAGACATCCGCCAACAAATCACAAATGGCAGCCGGTGGAAAAGAGATCGTTCGCGGCCAGGAGTTCGACGTCGCTCCGCACTACGTCAACCTTCACTACATCGGCGAAGGAGCCTACGGGATGGTCGTGTAAGCGCAGAAAAACGCTCGTCGCCTCGCTCTCTTTCTTCCCCCGCGACTTCCTGTTGGCATTCTCCCTCTCTCTCATTCATCTCTCGTCTCTCGCCTTAGATCGGCGACGAGCGCGAGAGGCGAACGCGTCGCAATCAAGAAAATCAGCCCGTTCGAACATCAGACCTATTGCCAACGAACGCTGCGCGAAATCAAGATTCTCACACGCTTCAAGCACGAAAACGTACGTAATCTGCGCGTCGTTTCTCCGCGACGGCGATCGCCATCTCGAATTTTCCTCGAGGGTCCCCCCCTCTCCCTCTCCCCCGCCTCGCTTGCGATTTTCTCGCATAGGTGTCGATTCTCGCTTCGATCGAGTGCGCAAAACGGCTCTCTTTCCCCCCTTTTTTTAGATCATCGACATTCGCGACATTCTCCACCCACCGACGATCGGCGAACTCAGAGACGTGTATCCATTGTGAAAGGAAAACGCATTTTTTCCAACCACGCCTACATATGCTACGTGTATTCCTTGACTGGGGCCGGGGGGCGTGGTCGATTTTCTTAGGTACATCGTCCAGACGGTCATGGAGACGGACATGTACAAGCTGCTCAAGACGCAGCATCTCAGCAACGATCACGTGTGCTACTTTCTCTATCAAATATTGAGAGGACTCAAGTACATTCACTCGGCCAACGTGCTACATCGCGACCTGAAGCCAAGCAATCTCCTCGTCAATACAACGTGTGATCTCAAGGTGAGAAAACGGCTCCTTGTAATAGACCATTATTTTTAGTATAAATGCAGATATGTGATTTTGGATTGGCTCGGATCGTCGATCTCGAGCACGATCACAAGGGATTTTTGACCGAGTACGTGGCAACGCGGTGGTATCGTGCACCGGAGATCATGCTCAATTCCAAGGGATACTCCAAATCAAGTGGGCTATACATGCGTAGATGTTTTATGTATCAGTTTAGTAACTGGTTCCTCTTCTCAAGTTGACATCTGGTCTGTCGGTTGCATACTGGGAGAAATGTTGAGCAACAGACCGCTGTTTCCTGGAAAACATTGTAAGCTTTTCGTTTTCCTCTTCTTTTTTTTTCTAATTGGACCCTTTGTCTTTTTCCAGACTTAGATCAGCTGAATCACATTCTTGGCATCGTCGGATCGCCGACTGCCGAAGATCTTGATTGTATTTTCAATGACAAGGTAAACGAGATTTTGCCGCGAGTTTATCTCTTCATTATTTTGTGTTTGTAGGCGCGTAGTTACTTGCAGAACTTGCCTTTTAAACCCAAAGTTCCATGGTCCAGGATCTATCCTAAAGCCACTCCTCTAGGTCAGTTTATTTTTCTTGGGGGTTCCTAGTTTAAATATTTTTTCTATGCTTCAGCTCTTGACTTGCTGGAACGGATGCTGACGTTCAATCCGAACAACAGAATCACCGTAGACGCAGCTCTTGCTCATCCTTACATGGAGCAATACTACGATCCGGCCGATGAGGTAAGAGATATTGGCTACTGTTTATTCTACGCGTATTTGCTTATTTATTTATTTATTGATAGCCCGTTGCTGAGGAACCTTTCACATTTGAGACGGAATTGGATGACTTGCCTAAAGAACAACTCAAAGGTAAAAAACGCCACGCATCCTTGTCACTGTAGTTGGTGAATTTTTTCGTCTGGCAGAGCTTATTTATGAAGAGATTACACGATTTGCGGCCATTACTGCAGCAGGTACGTATAGCACCACATATATCTCTATTTCACCCGTGTTTATTCACTCCTATATTGTCTTACAGCGCGTAAGGTTTAGATTACTTCTGCTCTTTCATTGTGTATTCCCAGCAGTTGATTGCACTCATTTTACTCTGCAGTACTTTCACACGTTGTCTCAATAATAATAATGATTGTAGATGCGTTATCTTCTCCCTAAATCTATTTTGAGCGAATCGTTTAGTATTTCTTCCACTCGACGTCTTTCCACTGTCAAAAAATGCACTCAAGAAACGTCATACGCAGTCACATTTAGAATCTACCTGGAGTTATGCATTTTTCCAGACATTCTTTCAGCTTGATTACGTTTCGCTTCGCAATGAATTTCTGACATGACCGAAGAGTGCCGGCAAGCCGCAACGATCTCACAGTGCACGGTAGTCTTCGCAGGTGTCGCACGAAGGGCATCGCGGACAAAAGTGTCCTATAGCTTTTAATACCGCATTTTACGACTGCAGTTCGACTGTGCACATTCAAGTATTTGGCTACGTATTAGAGGTGATGACAGGTTTTTTTTTTTGAAAAACGACTTTACCCGACAGGTGCCGGACCTGTGCTGCACCAAATTCGCCGTGTATCGTTTGGATTATATCACGCAAAGCGTTTAGAAGATCTCTGGTGGTAAGACTGAGATCTGTTTTATCGTCTTCGTAGACAAGTTCAAGGACGACGTATCTGGCAAATGCAGATGAGAAGAGGCTGCCGAGCAAGAGGTACACACTTCGCTACCTGCACTTGAAGCGGACCATGTTCACTTCGGATGCACGCGCGCTAAACCTCTACACGAAACACTGCGAAACGAGATTTTCGTCATTTTTCTTTATCTACTAGTACGTTTTAACTTCAACTAAGGCATCTGATAACCAAATCAATTCATTTTCCCTCGTGTTTAGTGACCTAAAGCAGCACAGCGAGTGTGAACAAAGGAGAAATGAGAGATTTCACTATCGTACACTGGCTTCCAAGAAGTCTACTCTCCTTTCCAAAGCAGTAAGTTTCTCGTTCAGCTTCGCCAGCCTCGATCTTGCCGACATATCTACTAGGGAATTAGATTTCGTGGCAAGTGCATCGAAACGCCTACCGAAAGCGTTGAGAAAGTCGGAAATCTTCTTAATGCTGAGAGTTAAAATTTCAGCGAATTCGCGGTTGTCCCAATCCTGCTGTATCTGCTTCTGAACGGACGGCAAAGACATCGTAAAACGTCGATACGGGTGCAAAAGGCGACGAGACACGTGGTCAAATTCCACGCAAGCGCGAACATTAGTAATGGCGGCGGCGGCGAACGATAGCGACCGCGATTCGTATTATTCCTTACTGAACGTCAGCAAAGAGGCGACGACAGCAGAAATCAACGCCTCCTTTCGCCGTCTCTGCGTCATATGCCATCCGGACAAGCACACGGACTCCCAAGCGAAATCGGCGGCCGAAAAACTTTTCGCTCGCGTCAAAGAAGCGCACGCCGTGCTCAGCGATCCAGAAAAGCGCACGATCTACGACATATACGGTCGCGAGGGTCTCGACGCCGGCTGGGAGGTGATCGCTCGCACGCGAACGCCGACGGAAATACGCGAAGAATACGAACGCCTTCGACGCCTGCGCGAAGAGGAGAACGTTCGCCGTTCGACGAATCCGTGCGGCGCGACGACGATCAGCGTGAACGCGACGGATCTGTTCGATTCGTACGACGACGACGAGCGACGAATCGAATTGAGCGGCATGACGATGCAGCAGCAAATCGACGCGCCGTTGCCGACCGGAAACGATGCGGTGACCGTGAGTGGATCGTTGTCGGCGAGAAATGGGCGCGGTCACGGTCACGTGGCCGTTTTGTTGCGTCACGTCGTTCGAGCGGATCGATGGGTCGAAGTCGACGGGACGGCCGGCGACGGGTATCAGTTCGGCGGGCGGGTCTTTGCCAATGTGACGCGGCACGTTCAAGCCATGGCTGGGATTTCTCTCGTTAGTACTTTATATGGGCTTTCGCCTCTTTTCACGGCGAATCTGTCGCGACGATTGGACGACAATTTGACTGGTCAGCTGACGCTTCGAACCGGTTTTCAATCGTCCATGAGATCGACGTTGGTTCACGAAACGCCGTCGCATCGATTCGCGTTGATCTTTCAACTTGGATTTCAGCAGTCGTTTATTCAGGCGTCGTATCTCTATCGATTTCGCGACGACGACGATACCAATGTTAGTGTCTCTGGCAAAGTAGGTCTGACATCAATTCACGTTGAGTGTGGCTTGGAGAAACAAGTATCGAAGAACAGTCGGCTGGGAGCGACAATGAGTGTTGGCCTTCCGAGAGGAGTCGTTCTCAAGTTGAAGTAAGAACCTTAACATTAGAAAGATATATAAATACCCCCACTTCCACTATATCAGAGGGGAGGACCTGTATATAATAATGCATGGGGGGCCTAAAACTTTGATGACCCAATTGTTTTTCTAACAGAATTTTTTTCTCTCAGGCTGGTTCGAGCTAGTCAAGAATTCCGCATTCCCATTGCTCTCTCCGAAGAATTCGTTCCTGAAGCTGTGCTCTATGGAACCGTCGTTCCGATCGCCGTCTACTGGCTGGCCAAGTATTTTGTCATCGATCCGTTTGTGAAGCGCAAAGCGGAACAAGATCGCATCGAACGGCAACGAGCGTCGGCCGCCGACACGGAGCGCAAGAAAGCGGAAGCGGAAGCGGCCATACGACTCATGAAGGAGACATACGAGCGAAATGTCGCTAACGAAACGCAGCGAAACGGACTCGTCATCACTGAAGCGTGGTACGGAAAATTAGTCGGAAACGAAAGCGACGAGACGGGTAAAGTGATCAACGTCACCATACCCGTCCAATGTCTCGTCCGTGACTCGAAATTGATATTGCACGAGACGGAGACGAAGAGCGGTCTTGCCGGCTTCTGCGATCCCTGTCTCGGCGAAGAGAAACGCCTGCGAGTCGTCTACATGTTTCGCGGTAGCGCGCACGAGGTGACCGTGGAGGATAGCAAAGAATTGGTTATACCAAGAATGTCTCACAAGGTAGAATGATGAATCAGTCAATGAATGAGTGAATGAAAAAATAGGGGTTTTTTTCTCGTATGTGTTCTACGCTTTCTTCGTTCCCGCGAACGCCGACTTGTCGCCGAGTCCTTCCGGGCCCAAGCTCAAGTATCCGCCGTCCACTCGGATGTCGGTGCCCGTGATGTAGGACGCGTCTCGGCTGCAGAGAAAGCAAACGGTCGACGCCACTTCGGACGTTTCGGCCATGCGACGTTTCATGTGAAACGGTCCCCATATCTTCTCGTACTTGGCTCGATTGAATTCGGCCGCCTTCGCCACTTCCGGCGTCCACACCCACGGCGGCGAAACGGAATTAACCCGTATGCCGTCGACGGACAAATCGAGAGCCATGCACTTAGTCATAACAGCGACGGCGCCTTTTGTCGCCGAATAGGTCCATCGTACCGGCTGCGCGATGTGAGCCGAGACGCTGGCGACGTTGACGACGGCGCACTCGTCGCGCCCGGCGCGTATCATGTGCGCATGACACGACTGGACCATGTTCGCGTAGCCCTCGATATTCACGCGTAGGCTCTTGTCCCAGTCGTCTCGATCGGCGTTCAGCCCCTCCGATCCGAAGTAGACGGCGCTGTTGACGAGGAAGTGAAGGCTGCTCGACGCGAAGTCGGCCGTCGCACGATCGCACTCGTCTTTGTTCGACACGTCGACTTTGTAGTATTTCATCTCGTGACCTTTCGACGTTTGGTCCGCTTCGAGTGCGACGCCGAGTTCGTCGTTTATATCGAAGACGGCGACGCGCGCGCCGTCGTTGAGGAAGCGTTCGACGACGGCTCGACCGATGCCGGACGCTCCACCGGTGACGATTGCCGATTTGCCGGCGAAGCGCCTTTTCGTGTGTTGTTGATCGAGCGGCGGCTGTTCTTCGGATAGGAAGCCCATTCCGCCGTACGAACGAGATGAAACGGTGCGAAATTGCAGCGCACCAGCGCGGCTGAAGGTCGGGAGACAACGCGACGCGAGTTGGCGAAGAAAACTCATTGGGCACGATGCAGGGGGAGTGGTCACCTCGATATCAATTAAGTGCGTATTCTATTTCCTGCTTCAACCGAAAAACAAGAATGCCTACAGGGTAAAAATCTTATTCATTGTTTGTGTTGTCAATTTACTGTACCTGTTGCTACAGAAACGTTGAGGGAGTCTAAGCCAAAGTTCAATGCTTGGTTTCCCTCAGATGGAGGTACATGTATTAGGTGAGAGCAAATATTGGCAACACTTGGCCTTAGACCATATCCTTCGTTTCCTGCAGAACGCATGCTTATACGAGTTCTGATGGAAAACCGAGTCTTTTACTGACCGAGAACTAATAGCACAGGGTGAGGTATGCTAAATGGCTTGCTGCAGTCAATTATTTCGCTATTTGATTTTGAGTGATTGGCAGAGCTGCCTCCAACAACACTCCAACCTGCTGAAAGACACTCCTGTGCAAAAGCTATTGAATTACCACAGAAAAAAAAAGAAAATTCGTTGACAAGCCTTGATAAATCGAATTGAACTCGACGTCGAATACACTGGGAATGCCTCTATGGCACCAGCACTGGCTTTGCTAACGGTGGGAGTCAATGGTGCACTAGAGAACCATAGTCAGTCATTCCATCATCTCACAAAAGGTAAAGGTACCAATTCTTGTTACAGACAACAACTTTGTCCACACCCAGAAAACAGCACGTTCGTAGAACAGCTCCAACGTTCATTGGATCCTATTTACGTCAGAATCAAAGCAAATCAATTTTAAAATCTGAGAACGGTTGCCTGAATCGCATCTAGCAGAACCCATAGAGGAAAACGACCGTTGTCCAACTCCCTGGTATATAGCAATCAAACGAATACGCATATCTAATCGATTCTCTGTCACTTTTTCACATAAGAAATGGGCTCGTAATTGAGACGACCCACTTTCATGACGACGCCTTGATGGGGTCGACCTTGAAATTGAAAATCGCACCGACATCCGAAAAAAACACAAAGACGATTATTATATAACCTTCGCTCATCGTTCCCAATCTTCCTTTGTCTGCACCCCGCACGGGGATACCCTTCGTCTGCGCTATTTTGACAACATCGTGAAGCGGCGACCTGCGCTCTCATTTGCATGTAGCCAATCGCGAACGAGACCCGGCCCACCTACGAGCGTTCGCGTAGTCGCTCTTCACGTAAACGTCGAAAATCGTCCGTCGCGCCGCCTGCAAGGCGAGCAAGCACGGTTGGATTCCGAAGAGAAACTCGTCGCCGACAACAGCTGGTCTGCGTCGTCGAGTGCAAAAACGACGTCTTGCGAACGTTGAGATCATCACGTGAGAACGTAGAAGAGTAGGGATGGCCCACACGCGACGCGAACGCATGCGTTCTCGGTCTCGTGTTGTTATTTTTCGAACGCAACCGTACTCTACGACACCCTAAGGCTTCTTCGATGTCGTCGATTGCGAAGAAGATCCGGGACAGTCCGAAAGCGATAAAGAAGAAGCTCGGCAGGGAGAGCTATGACTTGGCTTCCGCCGCCGACGACGATCCCTTCGCGAAGGGCATCAATTTTCACGTCGTCTATCTCGGATCCGGCTATCATCCGACGGGCATGGGAAATGACTGCACGACCGAAGTGCTACGCACCGTCTTTCGCAAAGCGGAGGCGAACTCGTGGAAAGTCGGCACTCCCATGTCACTCGCTGTCACCGATAAGAGCCTGAGAGTCAAAGATTTGCGCACGAAAATGACCGTAGACGAGATTCCCCTACATCGAATCTCGTACTGCGGCACGGACAAGCACTACGACACGGCATTCGCTTTCGTTGCTAAGGAGGCGGACACGGGAAAGATGAAGGTGCACGTGACCAAGGCGGATAGCGCGAAGAAAGTTCGCGCAATGTGCATGACCGTCTCGAAGGCGTTCAACATTGCCTACCGCGTGTGGCAGTACAAGCAAAAACGCTCCGGCAGCGCGAACAATTCGCCGGCGATGGCGCGCGCGAAAGATCAAGCGGCGGCGGAAGTCGCGCGCGCTAGCCCGAAAAACTCGCCGCTCGTCGAAAAGAAAGACAAACCGGCGTCTGCCGTGCCGTCGGGGCTCGTGGCGCCCGCGCTAGCGCCGCCGCCGTCGTCTCCCGCATCTCTGCGCATCAAACGCGTTCCGGTGAAAGGTCCTTCGCCCGTTTCGACGCCGCCCGTCGAGAAAAAACCTCCGAGCGCCGTTCCCGCTCATCTCAACGTCGACGACGGATTTTCCGAGTTTGCGAGGGCTCGCTCTCATCCGGACTTGCTCGCGTCCGATACGATGAACGATCCGGATGAATTCAATTTCGACGACGTCAAAGATCAAGCCGATCCCGGATCGGTGGAAAATCTTCTCGATCTTTGAGGAGTGTTGCTCGATGTGTTTTAAGAACATAGACCGTTTTTCTTAATATGTGTGAGTTTTTTTTTTTTCGTTTTCAGGTTTCAGGTTGACTATTTTACTACTGTTCTAAATCTGGGTCTTTGTTCGAGCTTGCTTTTTCCGAAGACAGAATTTGCCACTGTCGATCTAAATTAAACAATTCGTTTGCTGATGTTGAGCCTTTTTTTACTCCTTACTTTGATAGCATGTTAATTGTTTCAGCTATTTGTACCGTTTTCTTGTGATTAGCACCTAAAACCGTCTTCATCATTGCGTGGCACTAAGATAAGTTTGTCAGGACTGCCTCCTCTCCAAAAACTAGTTTAATTCACCTTTTGATAGTGCTGTACCGCCTTATCAAGCTGGCCCTTTGATAAGGAAAGAGTTGCAGATAATTTATACGTGGATGCAAGCTGTATAGGAAAAATCTAAAGTTTGAATTTGACCTCTCTAAGTACTCGTACCTCTTCGCTTGGGTCACCATATTTGGCTTTCTTTGCTTCAATGATACTAGCAAGTTGTTCTGCAGCTTTCTGTAAAAGCAGAACCAAAGATGTTTTTCTAGTAAGCCATCCCTTCTACAGTACTAACTTGATGCTGATCTGTTCGCAGCAATAGACGGCACAATTCTTCTTGAGCTGATATTGCCTTTGCGTGTCTTGCGCCGTGCAGACGTTTATACGCTCCGAGAGATTCGATTAGGTAGCGCTCAGCTGCTTTGGTTCCAGCGTCGTCTCCAAGCGACGTGAATGCAATGGCAAGAGAATGAGCAGTCGATGCCACCTCTTCGGAACAGTCTCCACATCTAAAGAAAGAACACGTGTAAGGGTCACTAAATAAAGAATTGATTACTTTTCTAATGCAATGGAGTACGCAGTTGTGAGATCGTCGATTCCTGCTCCCGCGCTTTCAGCCTGTTTTGACTATAGAACGTAGCAGTGTAGCTATGCATATAAGCGTTTCTTGACTACTAACTTTTCCTAATGTTTGATAGATTTCGATCAGTTCAACGCTATCTTCTCCGTACAACTTGAGTCCAAGTTGAAGGGCCTAACGATAAGAAAGCGCGTCGGCAAACTTCTCAGTCAAAGCAAGTGAGTCGTACTTCATCCAAATAGCGCTGGCAAGAATCGTGCTTTTTCAACTGCAAACAACACCTGCAGAAAGAATCAAACAAGGTAAGAAATAAGATGCAATTCTTACAGCGCCAAAGTGACCAGGATTCTGACAGACTGCTTCATTTGTTCTGCAGGATAATCGCTCTTGAATCGTAGCTCCTTGACAAACTTGTATGCTTTTAGGAGAGCATCTTCCGCTCGAGACTCCCTTCAAAAAAAGACAGCAACTCGAATCAACACAGAAGCATTCTGCTCGACGCCTACTGAGCTTGACTCCGTAGTGCCTGACCCAGAACAAAGTAGCCCAATACAAGTACGGACATCACGTCAAACAGATGCTTCGAGTCGTCTGCATCGAGTCCTTGGTAAGCTTCGCTAGCGATATCAATAGCCAGTTTTCCGTGCTTCGCAGCTTGGCTCTCCATACCTAATTAAAAATACGAAAAAATTTCACGTCACTTCCGGAAGTAATCTACGCACCTCTAACGCTGAAATAATTATCGGCAAGTTCGGCGTGAACCCTGCCCAGCTGCCAGTGACGATTCCCGTGCAATATTCGCGCCAAGGCGAGACAACGAACGAGACAACGAGTGCTCGCTTCTCGCGAGCCTCGTCGTACCAGCGCTCGGTGCTTATTCCACAGACGCGAGAATTTAATGTCTGGAGGCGTCAAGTCGAGTTCGTGCCGCTCGTCGTCGTCGTCGTTGTCAAGGTCGGAAATTGACGCTTCCTCTTCTTTTCTCTCGCCAACGTCAGCGTCCGCGTTTATATCAAAGACAAGCGGACCTTGGTCGGCTCGACTCGCTATAACTCCGTCCGGTATAACGATCGGTCGAGCGCGAACGGCGTCGAGTCTCTCTTCTTCGTCGCTCATTCAAACATCCGGGCGCTTTGAAGTGTTGATTTCCGGTCCGTGAACTGTCGCAAAAGAGCCCTCAAAAGATGGATAACCGATCGTCGTCGTCGAAATGGACCTGTCCGGACGACAGAGAGCTCGCATTGCGATCCAGGTACGACACAGTCTCCCGGCGCGAGTGCCCACCGCCCCAAAACGAGTTTAGGATCAAAGCTGGCTGGTCGACGCGAACGACCGATCTCGATCGGGGCGCTGTCGAAGGCCTGAGCGATGCCGAGAAGCAGCTCGTCGAAGATGTCCTTCGAAGGGCCGTCGAGGACGATCTGATCGAACAGGAACGCATCGGGTGAGGGAACAGTAGGAAAAAGGAGAGAGAGAGGAAAGGGATCGGGTCTATTTTTAGGCGCTTGGTGAACCGAGTGGAAAATATGAAGAAGACGTCATTCGACGGCTTCGCCAAGTGCGCGATGTGCGGCGATAGTATCAAGGCGTTCGGAAAATCGTCGCTCGTCTGTTCGTCTTGTCACAAGGTGCTAGGGGGCGGAGAGATAGTTGAAAACCTAAAATTTTAGCACCGGTGTCCCCACTTGGGAAACGTAGATTAATTAAACTCATTAGAGGCATAAATATTGAATTTTGTTAGAGTCTCTACATGTGTAGGAGGTGGACCAGTCATGTAGGCACAGGCTAAGTGCTTCGCTTGTAGGGCGTGTGCAACGAATGTGGAAGCGGAGTGCGAGATGAGACGACTATGGAAATAGTTGTGGTGTGTAAATTGTGCGAAGAGATGAGAGAGGTGCTGCGGACATACATAGGATTAGATGAGAGCACTTGTTCACTTTTTCTTGAAGCTGTGGAAGAAGACCGGCGCCTGGTTTTATGGCCAATTGCCGACGTACGTGAAGAGTGAATCTCTAAGGCAGACTCAAATGCGTCGGGTACGCTTATCGATTATTTGCAAAAAAATAAATACTCTTTGTCGTTTTTAGTCTCAAAGTCCTGCTGATGTTTTATTAGACGATGGTATTCTTTTTCGTATTCTCTCTCTACTGGTTTGCCACTTCTTTCCCCCAATAGGCAGTGACGAGCCCGAGTCTTCAAGCGAAAACGAATTGGATAATTTTTTTCTGCGCCCTCCTGGTACCCCGGTCTACGGCAAAAAATTTTGTCGAGCCGACTCTACTTCCCAAGATGCTCATCCCCTCAGAAGAACTCCCTTAGCGGTCAGCGACACAAACTTGCGACCGATAGCACTCAATCGCTCGCCTTCGCCGAGTTCCACTAGCCTGGGTGGCAACACTCCCTCAAAGGCCAGGAGAAGGAAATTTGGAGGACAGACGAGCGCCGACGAAATCGACGGCAATGCTATCAGACCAGAACCTCTATTGTCGTCGTCGTCGAGTCGCCAGTCGTCTCCGCACGGCACTCGCAACGTTGAAGGACTCCGTACTAAGAAAAACGGAGCGTTGGCTACTCCAAGTCAGAAAATCGGCGGCGGCGGCGGCGGCGGCGGCTGGCGAGACAAGATAGACGCCGATCGGCTTCAGATGTTCGGAAGTAAGCAGAGCGTTGCGAAGACGAGTCAGAAGAAACAGGACGATGACGAAGAGGACGAGGAAGATATCGACGTCGACGAGTTGTTCAAGCAAGTGCAGGCCGACAAAGGCATCAGTGTGAGTCAGGAAGACGACGTTGATTCAGATGTTGGAGGTTTGTCGACGCGTACGCGGCGAGAGCGTGTTGCCATTCGGAGCGTTTTTCTACAGCTGGAAGCCGATTTGGAGCCGTGTATTTTGGTGTGCTGTATGACTTTGAGAAGAAGGATTTGTGCGTTCGCGTTACAAAGTGCACTGTGAGTATGCGCATTGTCGTTTGGGATGGGTTTCCACGGTATCGTTCTGCTTTGTAGGGACTGAAAATGTTTGGTCATAGCGGTCCTATCAACTCCTTCGTCAAACTTCATCTTCTACCGGGTCACATGCAGGTAAACAGAGAGACAAGAAAATAAACTCTTTTTTTTTCATATAAAAATATTTTTGTTTAGTCGAGAGAGCTGAAGACCGGCGTGAGAACGAAAAACGACAGCCCAGTCTATAACGATCGACTCCTCTTTCCCGGGGTGACCGAAGAAGACTGGAAGGAGAAGACTCTGCGGTAACTGTACGCCAACTGCACGCGCGCGCTCATTGATTCGGTTTCATTTTTTAGCTTGAGTGTGTACCATCGTAGCGCAGTCACCCATCAATTTCAGTGCATCGGAGAAACGCGCCTTCCTCTCAAGAACCTTCCGAAGAACAAGGACGAGAAATTTGTCAAACATTTGGAGAAGATTGCTTTGGTAAGAAATGCCAGACAGCCTCCGGGATTCATTTGTCTAAAGGATCTTTTCTTTTTTTCTGTGGTAGACGGAGCGTGACACAGTGAGAATTATTACATTGTATTTTATTCGTGTTGGTTTTTCATGCCATCCCCTAGGCTCCTCTGCAGCACGACAGAGGTGCCCTTCAAGTATCTCTTCAGTATCAAACGGATAAGAAGAAGCTTGTGGTCGGAATCCTTCAAGCGGTTGGCTTGCCTCCAATGGACTCCAATGGCCTGGCAGACCCCTATGTCAAGTGGTGAGTAGACCTCCAAACCAGAGTATGTTCTAGCCCTAAGAGTCGTTCTATGACAGTTATCTTTTGCCTGACAAGAACAAGAAAACCAAACAGAAGACGTACGTGGCAAAGAAGACTCTGAATCCGGAATATAACAAGGTGTGCCAATTTTAGTCATATAAAATATAGTACAGAAATTTCAGCAGGAATTTTTTTACGACGTGGAATTGAACGAGCTCGCTTCAAGAAAACTTGATCTTACCGTTTGGGATCACGACATTGCACGTCACAATGATTTTATTGGTAGAAGACAAACGAGATTGGCATGGAAATATTTGTAAAGGAAATTTTAGGTGGAGTTCAGCTGCATTCAAAAGGAACTGGATTGGCGCTTTCTCATTGGTATAGCACGTTGAAGTATCCAGGCAAGCGATTTGTCTATTGGCACAAACTATCTCTAGTTGCGCAAACCTAAGTGTAATTAGAAGGAATGTACATTATTAGCTAAGGTCGGCGTTTTTTAACTTCTGTATCATGCCTTCCCATTTATAAA
The DNA here is from genome assembly GCF_947507565.1 of Oscarella lobularis. NCBI lineage: Eukaryota > Metazoa > Porifera > Homoscleromorpha > Homosclerophorida > Oscarellidae > Oscarella > Oscarella lobularis. The sequence continues at coordinate 1,545,914 of NC_089179.1, read as the reverse complement.
CATTGAGTTGATTAGCGTGATAGACTAGATAATGATGGCCTTGGCTAAAAAGTGGGGACGACTCTCCTAAGAGACGTTTGGACACCTTCCCTCGTTCATGTTTCCACAACGTCGAGCGAAGCGATCTGTAACAACGGCGGCCATATTGTCGTGCGTTTGAATCGATTATGAGCGATTCTTGCTCGTCGTTCGGTTCGCAAATGCGTAGTGTAGTCGAGGGCTTCGGTAACAGTCAGAGAAACGCTACAGATTGTCCGCGAACGTCCGTTCGAGAGCCGGCAGCCATCTTGTTTGAATTTTGCTGACCAAGCATGCTGAACGTCACTACGCATACGTTCGCTTTTTCGCGTCGAGTAGCGACCGAGCGTTTCTAGAATAGCATAGAATTCATTTTTTGGAACCTATTCCGCGCTTTTGCTCGTCGTAGGACCGTACTAGGACGCGTTTCATAGCGTAAGCGTAATGGCGGTAATCCTCTTGCATCAGACAATGATGTCATACTATGATATCATTCTCTCTTAGCTCCTCCTCCGTCCACCATTTTTTCGTGTATAGAAACCGAATAGCGACGAAATTTTGTCCGAAACGATAGTAGAATCCAATTTTGAGTCGATTCGAGTTGGTTTCCAATTCGAAACGATGCGCGTTTTCTTGCTGTAAAGCTGCGATAGAAATTAGGCCCCGCCTCTCCGAGTATAAATAGCCAGCTCGTACATCAACAATCAGAGTTCTCAGAGCTAGGATAGAAGGGAGCAGGTAACTCTCCCCAAGGTGTGACCATTATAGCCCGGTGGCTGGTCAATTTCCTCACTTGACAAGGGCATGGATTGCCTTCCTAGCAATGACGAGAGCAAGGCATTCTGATATCGGATAAACCTCCATAGCACCGTCTTCTGTGTGGTTTGATATCGGGTGTCGAGTTTTTTACTTTTTAAAAGGTTCTCCAAGTCAAAAGAACGCGTTTTTTGGCCTTCTGGCGGTCAAACAACGCATTTTCGTAACTTGTAGCAGCCACGTGGCGGAAGGGGGCCCCAGTCCTAATATCGTCCTACTATTAGTCGTTGGGACTACCATATATACACTAATAGATGCAGTCCCTGCGCGGCCCGTTCTCGGAGATCTCGATGCATTTTCGCGCGCATGAGAGATTAAATACGCAGATAGATAAACAACTACCGCGCATGCCTAGAGAACGCTGGAGGGAAAATCGTTTCAAGCGCCATGACCACACGCTTTCCGTTGCTCAAGTCGCAAAAGATTTACGACTTCTTAAAGTCTTCATTTGAGAAGGTTGGGACGTCGTTCCATCCTTCACTAGCGGAGATCGAATCTCCAACCGTAAGCGCGATCCACGGAATGGGCTCGCCGGAGTCCGATCTTCGCTTTTGCAGACGCGCAGCGTTACTCGTCTATTTGCCGAACTCTTCGAGCTGGTCGTAGGATGCCCAATGTCGGGGCAGGTACAGTAACGGCTTTTTCATCTTCGCGCTGGCGCGACGGGCGCGCTCTCGCCTTTGTGCGCAGATACCTTTCGTCGAAAATCTCGAACACCCCGAATTGTATCAAGAGAGTTTGATGAAATTGACGTTTCTCAAAGACGTGTACGGTTCAGTGTTTAGTCTTCTTGATACCTTTCAAAAAAATTTTTTTAGACGGAAATTGGTTTCTGCTGCGGGAATTTCTCCTGATACCATTAGTATCGAAGATCTGTGGAGTCCAAGTGCGTACTAATAGAGCTCTTTTGTCTCTCGCTTCGTTGAGCATTGCATCGCCTTTAGACAGGAAAGGACTCTGTTACATTTTGAGGTGCCTTGACATGAAAAAAGCAATGGCTTAATTAATTATCAAAGAAGATTTCTATTCTAGTGGTATTGTGAACTTTTTGAAATTTTGCGAGCGATACGACGAGGATCATGATGAAGCACAGGGAACTCTTGTACGTTATTCTAATTAGAAAGCGGCGAGGGTGGTGTCGAATATCATTGTTTTGTTTTAGAATGCGAAAGAGGAACAGCTGCAGTTATTGAGAGCGAGGAAAGAAAAGCTGAAGGAGAGAGTTGGGGCACTCAAGTAAATAATTCGTTAATTAACGCATTTTCGCGAATTCATTCTAAATTTTTTAGAAATTTGAGAAAAAGGGATGAAGCACGGCGAGCTGAAATTGTTGAAGAGAATGAAGCTCTCGGCGCAAAAGTGGCTGCATTGAATGAAGAACAGGTGTCCCAGTTGCTAGGCTACGAAAAGAGTCCTTAATTAACGTCTATCCTAGTTGGCCCTTGTTGCCAAGAGAGACAAGATGAAGACGGAAATTCAGGAGAACGTCGACATGGAGGTTCGACTATAAAGAGAAAGATTTCAGTATTCATTTTTTTTCGTTTAGGCTCACCTGAAGGTCATGCTGATGGAAGCCAAGGAAGAGATTGAATCGTTGTCGTCTCGCGTCGTTTCTTCCCCGGACCGCGTCAAAGATGTAAGCTGATGGGATTGCTAATGGGATTGCGCCTGGGCGAGAAGGTCAATCGTGCGCGCGATTGGGTGGGTACAGGAGATCGAGCAAATGAAGCAGAAGCAGTTTGCCCTCGTCAAGAGAAGATCGGAAAACGACAAGCAGATTCGCGACATGACCAACAGCGTGCAGTTTATGGAGGAGATTGCCAATCAGGTTTGCGCACATTCATCAAATCTTCTCCTCCATTACAATTTTTTCTTTGATGCGCTTACAGGTGAATGCGAAGTGTTTTACGCTGATGAGAGGCGTCAAGGAGAGAGAGCAGGATAGATCGGCTCAGCAGCAAATGTTGAACGATTTGGAGGAAAGGGAAGCGACGTTGAAATTAGACCTCAAGAAGTCCATTGGTGATGATGAGGTTTGTTGATTATGATACTGTACACAAAAGCTTGAATATCTGAAGTCGCGCTTTTTTCTATACAGCACAGTCGACGAAATGTTGACGCGATGAGAAGGAGAAAGGCTCAGCTGGAGGCGCAAGTCGACATGAGAATGATGGCGGATAAAAAAGAAAAAGATCAATATTCCGAGTTAGTGTGCGTTTCGTTTAGAGACAGAGAGTGAACCAGGTTTGTTGAAGGGAGCTCGCTGGATTGGAAACTGTGAAGAAAATGAATCAGAAACGAATTGACGAGCTCAAATTGGAAAGCGAAAAACTGAAAAGAGAGGTGCACCAGAGACTAGATACGAGAAATTGATTTAGATTCATAAAGGAGTTGTGATACCCTAGCTTAAGGAAGACTACGAAGGGCATCAAAGATCAAAAGAGAAGGCAAAGAAAACGCTCGAAGAAGCAGTAAAAGAGGTCAGTGCGTACTGATTGCTTTGACTTTGCACCACACCACTATCTTGTGTCTTTGAAAGGTGGTTGCAGTTATTCATAAGGAAAGAGACAGATACGTGGCCACTGGGCAGGAAATAGAAGGATGCAAGAAGCACTGAAACAAAGTAGTTTATGTCGTAGCCTAAGGCATCGTGTGTATTGGTGTTAGCATTCACTCCCTGTCGCAAAAAAATCTCGCGGACTCTTCCCCATTAGCGTGCGATAGATGATGACGACTGATCGGCTTTGCGGCTGTACAGGGATCCGTTCTTGTCTCCTGTGTGAAGAAGGACGACGGGATGGACGTTCGGTTGGCACGTCGTGCTCGAAGCGTTACGTGTACGCCGGAAATAAATCGCGAGACGAGCTGAACTTGGACGGAATCGCCATTTTCGACGATTTCGTCGACGAAGACGCGGAAAGAGCGATCGTAGCCGAAATCGACGACAACGAGTGGAAAGAGTCCCAATCGGGACGACGAAAACAGGACTTCGGTCCCAGGCCTAACTTCAAAAAACGAAAAATCAAAATCGGTTCATTTTCCGGCTTGCCGCCGTTCAGCAAGTCATTAGTGGAACGAATGTGGAAAATGCCTCTACTGGCGTCCTTCGTCCCCGTCGAGCTTTGCAACTTGGAATATTTGCCTACCCGAGGTTCGTCCATTGATCCTCACATTGACGATGAATGGCTATGGGGAGAAAGGCTCGTCACTCTGAATCTTCTTTCTGATACGTATTTGACGTTCACGCGCGACGACGGTGCAGAAACCGTAGAGATTCTCGTGAAACTACCACGTCGATCTTTGGTCATTGTGTCCGACAAAGCGCGACACGATTGGCTTCACGCAATTCGACGAGAACACATTCGAGAACGGCGAATTGCTGTGACGCTGAGAGAACTGTCAGACAAGTTTGCTGACGACGAACGAGAAATGACGACGCTACTAAAAGATCTGGCACTGACGTTTCGAGGAAAGTGCTCGAGTTAGACTTTTCAATATGTGATCAACGTTAGAAGTTCACCTACTAACGAGATTCTAATTAATTAATACTTTATCTATTTATTTGATTTTTGTCTTTCTAGGATCTTTGTCAGTTCTTTTGTCGTTTTCTTGCTGCTCTTCTTCATCGCCGCCAGCACTTTCGACGGATCGGTCAACTCCTTGTTGCTCGCCTTTTTTCTCTTCGATTTCGTCTCTGCTTTGTATTCGTCGATGATCGACGGCATTTTCGAGAGATTTTCCTCGATTCTGGCCATCCGAGCGTCGCTCTCTCGCTCCCATTTTCGACCTTTTGCTGGGAGGTCTTTCGTTCGGTCTCGCAGAGGCTTCTGGGGCCAATGATAGCCTACGGAGACGAATTGGTTTCTCAAGCGAGCCAGATGCATGGCACTGATTGCCGGCTTGCGCCAAAGTCCGTCGCGAAACGTCGGTTTCGCTAGCTCGAGCATTTTGAGTATTTCTGGTGCGATTTTCGGCGAGGACATTTTCGAGTATCGCGACGTCACGCCGACGTGCGCTATGCGAAAATGGCGAAGAGCATACGGTCGAAGTTCAAGCGGAAAAATCGCGCTATCAAGCGAAAGAAATATGCCGTATACGAAAAGGAACGACTTATAAAAACGCTGGGAATAGGCGAAAGCGAAGAAATGAAGGAGGTTCCCGAAAGGGGAAACGACGATGAAAACGGTAGGCAGAAAAGCGGCATCTTAGAAACAACGCGCCGAAACGTCGAAAAATTGAATTCTACAGTAGAAAACCCGAAATCGGACGACGTCGATCGTCCAACGCCAATGGAAACAAATTCCGAGCCGAAGAGGAGAACAAAATGGATCACGGCGTCGCAAAGAAAGAAGGAAAAGCGAAAAAACAAACGACTCGGACTCAAAAAAGGTCAAACTAAACCTAAATGGATACCCCAAAAGCATTAGTAGTAGGGGGAAAAAAAATAACAAATAAGTTCATTCCATACTGTTCTTTTTGAGAAACAGTTCTCTTTTCCACGGTGGCATTTCCAACAGTTTCTCTTCCAACTCTTTCTTCTGCTGTTCTTTCTCTCTAATCGGTTTCATCTTCGCTTCGATTTCAACCGCTTTTTTGGCCATCAGCTTTCGCTTCCATTCGGGAACGCCTTCGAGGCGTTCTTCTTGCAGTTGGGCTTCAGTCGCCTCTTGTTCTCGCTTTGCTTGGACTTTGGCTTTCTGGCCGGCCAACAGCTTCCTTTTCCACGCCGGAACGCCGCCTTCGTCGCTCACAATCGACTCGACGCCAGCAAATCGGCCCGGTTCAGCTTTTGCTTTTCCTTGGGTTGCTTTGATTGGCTCCGCCGGCTTTTCTAGAGCCGTTGCGACTGGGGGAGCTGGAGGCGGCGCCGGCGGCGGAACAGGATTGAAACTTGGCGGTAGGCCCAATTTGTCTAATTTCAGTTCGCTTGTAGTCTTGTTCAAAGATTTGCCTTTTTGAATTTCGCTTAGTAGACTTCCTTGATCGCTGCCGCCTCCGCCAAGTTTCTTAGGTGGATTCTTGGGCTGCTCTCTGTTGAATTTCTTAGTGAATCCCGTTGGCGGCGGCGGCGGCGGCGGAGGTGGAACACCGCCAGAACCTGGAGGGGGAGGTGGGGGGTTAGGAACTTTTGATGCTGAAATTGCTGGCGGAGCAGGAGGCTTTGGAGCAGTCGTGGCTGATGGCTGGTCGAATCCGAATCCCATGTCAGACAAGACGTCGTCAAGAGCTGATAGCTGGTCCTCCAGTTCGTCTTCAAGAGACTGTACTGTGCTTGGTTGAACTGGACGTGGAGCAGCTGCAGATTTCTTGTTCAACGGCGGAGCTGGAGGCGGTGAAGGCGTAGCCGAGGTAGCCGTATATTGTTTGCTGAATGCCGCGACTTTTCCTGGTGGCTGTTTAGTGGCACTTGCCGGTGGCGGCGGCGGTGGCGGCGGCGGAGCGGGAGCCTGGGCTTGGGAGACAGCTTTGGGCATTGGGGGAGCTGGAGCCGGAGGTGGGGAGACGGCTTTGGCCGCTTGAGGAACTTTGCCAGTTGGTACGTCTTGACGTTTCGACGGCAGTCTCATTAGACGAGCCTGTTTAGAAGGAGATGGCTGTGGCATTTCTTTGGCGTTCTTTTTTCCTCTCTTTGCCCATTTTTCTGCGTAAAATCAGATAAGTCAATTTGCGCGTTGTCTTTTTTAGCTTTTCATACGCAAATCTGGCGGTGGCATGTTCTCGAAACTCATCTTTTCGTCGAAGGTGATCAGTTCTTCAGGTCTAATGAAAAGTCGAGCCTCTTCTCGTAGGTATATCCTAAAAGAAATACAAATAGGTCATTATACTTTGCTGGTGGCTGCTTACTTTTCGCCTCTGAATAAAACCTTGAGTCTTCTGCACAAGGCAGCTACTGTGAAATCTCGATGCTGCTTTCGGTATCCCTCGATCATGGCTTTGAATTCATTGAACGTTATGTTTTGCGTCTCTTTTTCCACCTTTCGTAGTTGCTCGTTAGTCACCACATCGTAAAGGCGGTCATTACTGGGCTCACCTTGTCAATAAGAGCCTGCTCTGCGAGAGCTCTCAATTCCTTTTCAGGTAAATCCAGATCGGGTCCTGCAAGAAAAGCAAAATCGGGTCATAGACAAGGATTAGTTGCTTGCTAAATCGTACCGTCGTCTTCTCTCGGCAGAGGCGCCGGCTCCTTTGTTTCTTCCTTCTCTTCTGCATTTTCTTGCACTGGAGGAGGAGGAGGAGGAGGTGGTGGTGGAGGCGGAGATGGCTCGGGAACCTGAGGAGCTTCTGCGGAAATAGACGGTTGCTCCAATGCTGGTGGGGGTGGTGGAGGTGGAGGAGGTGGTGGAACAGAAGAACTTCCAGATATTTCGGTATCGTTCGTGTCGTTTTGAGGCGGCGGCGGTGGAGGAGGAGGAGGGGGAGGAGAGCCGGAGGCCGGTGCCGCTGTTGCTTCAAAGTTCATTTGAGCAAGCATTTGATCTAATTCTGCGAATGCACTGTCACTTGCAGGAGGAACTGGCGGAGGCGATGGCTCTGATGGCGGAGCCGGGGGCGGCACTTCTTCGTCTTTCGACGCTTTCTGATCTTCCTCCTCCTCTTCCTCCGCCGCCTTTGTTTCCGGCCTCGTCTCGTCGTTTTCTGCAACAGGTGAGGGCGGCGGTTCGTGAACGACAACTTCTATCTTGGTCTTCGTTGTTGGGCTAGCTGGGGGGCTCGTTTCTGGGCTTGCTCTCCGGCTTTTATCCGGTTTACTGTAAACGTGATCGGCTGAGGACGTCCTCTCGTCGTCGTCGTCGTCTTCTTCACGTTGCTCTTCGTGCGTGGTCGTCAAGGGACCCTTCTCTCTCCCTCGATCTCTCACTATTTTTGAATGGGATCGAATGATCTCAATCTGCGAGTGTCTCTTTTCCTCTCCGCTTTGAGCACTCAACGCTCCGACGCTCGTGCTCTTTCTATAGCGCTTCTCTACGGTGATGTTGGTGTCCAAACTGGCAGCTGTAGCAGATGTTGCCGGGCTTGGCTGACGACGCTGTGACGGAGTGGGCACCGAGATGTCTCGAACTGGCGATTGAGGTGGCGAATAGGCGCTTCCTATCCGAGCTTGGTAGACAAAAATCTCGAAAATGCTATTGAGCGTAGCGCATATGTGACGAGCGGAAATCTTAAAAGAGAAGCGAATTTGCAGAGGGGGAAAGGTCGTCGCTTTTATCTGGTGTACCTCGCTGAGGCAATCGATGACAATGCACTGATAGGAACCGCCAAACATTTCAGTTGTTTTGATGCCCAGCAAATGTCGATTTTCGTCTTCAGCATAGCTTACGCTACCGATGTTCTTCACCTCACAATTGGCATAAAGAACCTTGAAGGTGAAAAAAAACTATCGTTTGCATACAAGCAAATAGAGCGTGCACAAGTAACCTTTCGCTTTAGATCGGTTATGTGCATCCAAAGCGGTGAAACGGCGAGCATTTTTTCTGACCGCGTATCCCAGTCTAAAGTTCCTTCAAACTGCGTGAGAAGGAGAGAAGCTATAGCGCCAAATCAACATTTGAATCTCATTACCGCTGCTTCGTCGAGCTGATCCATAAATTCTCCTCTGCTGCGGAACGTCTTCCACTCAGGAAGACCGTGTATAGTGCCCAAGCACTAGGTGAGAAAAAATGGCATTTGCAAACGAAATTACACCGCAGTACACTTACAAAGACTTTCCATTCTAAAGATCCTTGTAAGAGATTAGGATCTGCTCTAATTTGATCCGCTGTAAAACAAAAGGTGATCGATTACTCAATGACAGGCTACATGGAGTCTATACTGTACATATTAGGTTGGTGCGTGACTGAGCTTGAGCTATAGGTGACAGAGCCTCTGCTTCGCTTCCCTTGTACTCAAACGAAAAGGTGTCCTGAGAAACTTCTTCAATCAAGTCTGGCTTGCTCTTTGTTTTGAACTGTAAGAGAGGGGAGGGCGTGGTGAGTCCTTTATTAGTGTTCCTTTTATGACGATAACTTAGTTGGACGATTAAGAAGACGCTAGGAAAGGAACAGCTCATCGTTTGGCTCAACGAAAAGTCGAGTCAATGACAATGACACACCCAGTTAGAGATTTTTCGTTACGAAGGTCGAAGGCGAACGAGCTACAGCTGTACCATTTGATTCAGACTTACTAGATTCTTGAAGAAACCCTTCTTTTTCTTTTTGTCCGTTTTGCCCATCTTTACACCAGTGACAAACAAGCCACGCCTATGAATTACTTGACGTCACCAGGAATGCAACGCGCACGTTACAAATCATAGAAGGGATGAAAACTCTGCGAGGACTTCGTTCCTGGGACGTGCAGTCAGCGGTTCTATTCAAAGATAGTATGAGATTAATCTTCTGTTGGGACAGATCAAAATCTCCTTCTAGAAAACATCGTAGCTCTAAATAAACCGTCGGGACTGTCAGTTCATCGTGAGTAATCGGCACAGAAACGATTTCGCAACGATATTCGTCCTTTTAGCTGGTCCCAGAGTAAAGAATCACGTTCTCGAATACCTGGAAACACTGAAAAACGAATTTAGCGAGCGCCCACAGCTAATTCATAGGCTAGACAAGTAGGCTCACTACACGCCAGCTGAATACAGAGCTTAGATGCATTTTTCGACAGAGACACGAGTGGAATTCTGCTCTTGTCAACACATAAAAAGGCAGCTCGGCTGTTTGCTCAATACTTCCACGATGGTTTTGTGAAGAAGATTTACTGGTAAGCAGCAAATTGAAAAAAGAGGTCATAATGAAATGGGAGGTACAGGGCAATTGCTGTTGGACGTCCAGAACTTTGCCAAGGTACAGAAAAGGAATAATTGAGACGCAGTCTAATAGGTGACATTAGGAAGAGTCATAGCACCAATACAGTACTTGCCCACTCAAAAAGGTTATTACCGTCTATCGGTAGTAAGACATCGCAAGGTGAGAATCAACCGTTTGTTTGTTTTATTTCTAGTAGTTCTTTCTCTTGCAGGGTCAAAAAATGTCAGTGACTGATTATCAGCAATTGGCATTTTCGTCCGACTGTTGCCTTTTGGAGCTGAGTCCGATCACAGGACACAAACACCAACTTCGAGTCCACGCGTCTCAGATCCTTCGCTGTCCCATATTGGGTGACTCTAAGTACGGTAGCGCCCCTGTCACCAGCAGACAAACGCCACTTCATCTTCACGCCAAACAAATAACAGTCAAAAGCTATTACGGAATGGGAAGAGATCTAATCGTTACAGCACCGCTACCGAATTATTTTACTAATACGATAATACGCGAGGGACTCTACAACTAAAAGAGTAACACGCCAAAGTCATTTACAGTGATACAGGACCGTGGAAAGAGTCGGCGGACTTTTTACGTTGCAGCTGCCTTCCTCTGACACTCCGTCGTCTCGCCGTGCCGTCATCATACTGAGAACTTCGTTGCATCATCTGCAGTTCTTCTATGACGTTGGCACTCCATTCGCTGATCGAAGCCGGACAGACGACAGTCGGACTGGGACTTCGGCACTCGTCCGTCATCTCGTCATTTGTTGCGTCAGCAGCGTCATCGTCGTCATTGTTGTCTTGGCTGTCTTGCTTCGTGCGAATGAAACCAAAGCGCACGTGCCGTCGTGGTTGCTCGTCTTTTTTCTTCTTGAGAGACGAGAGGAGGTCGTCAGCACCTGTGGGGAAACGTACTAATGTATTACGAAAAGGGAACGTCGTTGTCGTCGCGTCTTACCGGTAAAGCTGCATCGTTTCGACATCTCGTTGAGATAGGCCGTTCTCTCGTCTGGTCGTATCAGCTTGACCATCTCTTGTCGCATGTGCCATCTATGTAATGCAAATCGAATTGAATATTTTAGCTGACGTGCGACGCCTCTATCAGGAATCGATCGGGGAATCGATTGAGGTCAAAACAAACATTCTTCTTCCTAGCACCTGGACGGAAGGGATTATGTCGTTTACCTTGCGCCGCGAAACAGCAAACGCGCTCGTCGCGCCATGGCAGCGAGATCGGCTTCTCCGTTGTCGTACAGCGCAATGATGTCCTGAAATTCGCGAAATTGAACCTCTCCTATGCATTTTCTCGCCTAAAAAAGAAAGAAAGATAAATACCATATGTGTCATTCTACTCCGGCTTGACTAATGGGATCAGATCTAGAACAAATGCACTGCAACCATGTGTCAATGTTTATACCTCGTCGAGAAATTCCTCTCGTTCTTCCTCATAATTTACGTTTCCCTTGTCGACGACGGCGTACAGATCGCCGCAATCGCCGGCGGCAAAGTGGCGAACGATTTTCGAATAGTGCGTTCTCGGCTTTCCGGACGAAACGGGTTTCACGTGTATCTCGCCCGAATCGTTGTCCTCCATGCCGGAATCGTCGTCTTGATCGCGAACTGTCTGATATTGGGGCTCCAACGGTTCGTAGATTTCCTCGTCCGATGCCGCTGGACTCTCGACGACGGCGGCGACGTTGTGGGAATTCTCCTCTCTCAGTTTCATCTCCGTTGGTATCACCGTGCCGCCGACTTTCTTGACGTCGTCTTTCACGTTCATCTCTTCGTACGCCGCCGGATAGTCGACGTCGTCTTCGGAAATTTTGGGAATATTTGAAAAACTTCTGTAGAGAGCCGACCGCGGCAAGCGCTGTGGCGGCACCTGATATTGAAGCGACGGCACCGACGTCGATCTCGCCATCCTGCAATAGCCGCTGTCAGGCGACTCGAGACTCGAGCTCAGACTTGAGCTGGCACTCGATCTGGGTATTTGATAATGGCCAGTGACCGGCGTGGTTTGGCTATCGTAGTCGGCGTAGTCGGCGTAGTAGCCGTAGTCGGACGTGAAGCTGGCACTGGAAGAAATTTCGCTCGGAGCGCGAATGTTTAGAGAATAGGGCGGCGATCGTCTGCTCGACGGAACGTCGTATTCCATCGCTTTCGCTTCGGCGTCGAGAAAGCGAGCGGTCGACGGCGGAAGGTGGCGTCCGCTGGCGACTTTTTCGTAAGCGTGCTGCTCCTGCTGTTTTTGCTTGGCGCTTTTTGATCCCTTTTTACTCAGACTCATGAGATGGTGAATTTTCGCTTGATTTCGAGCGAGTGCCGACTCGATTGAGACCTTCAACGCTTCGCTGACGTATTGGATGATGGTGATGTCGTGGCTGGCGATGACGACGCAGTCGTTTCGTTTCGTTTTGGGATTCAGAATTTTCATCGCGAGGAAATGGTCGCCCTCGACTTCCGTCGCGTGGCAAAAGCTGCTAATAGCCTCAGTTCTCGACAGAGCGTAGACTTTCTAAAAACAACAAAAAACACGGTAAGGCTGCGGCTGATCTGTCGCCCGACGACCTTATTAGCAGAGCCAACAAGGCGGGAAAGGAGGAAGGATCTACCTTTCTTGCCTGATCCGTTACGTGTATCCACTGATCGGATATCCAGAGCAGTTTAGGCGGACCGCCTTTGCTAGAGATTGACTGCAAGCCGTCCTGGGAAAAGCGAAAGACAAAAAGTCACCGACTCGGAGCGAAATTCGATTTCGTTTGTTGTTTGTGGAAGAGCGGAGGTATCATTATAAGTATGGGAAGTAGTTAAGGATAAATCGGCTCGTACTGGGCTCGATTGGACGGCGGGGAGCTCGATTAATCAGTTCTCTTCGCTTCCTAAAGGTCCTTTACCTGTGCGCGTTCAATGAATTCCAAGAGTTCTGATCGGCTGCCAGGTGCCGTCCAGTCCTTCACGGCTTCCACGGTGCCAAGATACTAGAGTAAACACTAAGCTATCGATCGCGCGGTTTTTTCGCGATTATGTATGCAAGGACAAAAGATTTTTGCGCACGCACGAAGCGACCGCTTTTACGCGCGCAACAGTCGATGGGGCCATGCGCTAACCAAATAGGGAACCCCAATGCAATTATCAGCGAGAGATAACAATTGTTCGTTCTCTCACCCGAACTGGCCACCATCGAGACTCTTTGAGATATTTGCTCTTAGGTCTGCCGCCTGGGGGAAAGAAAGACGAACATTAGCCCGGTCGGTCGAAGGGTTTTGCTGGTCGCGTGGGAGTGGGAAAGAGTGCAAATTTTATGAATCGTTGCTCCTCTGCCACCTCTGCTATTGCGTTCGAGCGGAAGACGCCGTCAAGTTGGCATTCTCTACCTTTGGGTTTCAACTTCAAGGTGAGCCATCGTTCGTTCGCCATTTCGGCCGCCTTCTTGCTCGCCTGTCAGGCGCACGTCACAATAAGCGGCGTAAGCGCGATCAACGAAAGATTTGACGCGGCCGAATGTTCACCTGTCGTTTGAACATCCAGGACGCCATCGAGGCGGTGAAGGGAATGCTCGCGGATCTGCCTCTTGAAGTCATCCACTCACTTACACAATCACGGAGAGAATGGGCAACCAGCTGAAGGGCGGCCTAATTTTATGCCTGACAAGAGGGCCAATTTAATTACGCACAATTTGGCCGACACGTGCGGGTGGCCTGCGCGATCAGTGACCACTTCCGCCAGCACGCGCGGCTGCCGCCTCGTGCAGCGAAACGAAGCCGGTGCAAGGAGCGCGTAGACGACGAAATGATATTATGTCGCTATGTATCTTTTTCTGCTGTAGTGTCTGGTCGTCTCAGGGGTGCGCATCGAGGGGAGTCGCGTGAGATCGTTGTCGGTTGCCTTGGCTATATGCACGCTCTAATATTGACCTTTAGAATACGATATCTCATTTTCTCACGAATGCCCGCGCGCTTCTCTTTTTGCCTGCGCGCGTGCGGCACGCGTGCGGCAAAACAACCACAACCCGGAAGTATGCACATACCGGCAATTTGACTCATCCGATCGCAATGTCCTAACGCACGCTATTCGAAAAAACGTGCTTGCTGTAGAAACCTCGTCCGTCACAGCAAAATGTCGGGATCGTTTCGAAAGAAGAGATCGCTAACAAAAGAGCTGATATCCGAGCCGAAAAATTTCGTGTAGGTTTTCTAGAGCCTCCTAAAACGAATTCCCGTCATTTTTTCACCTCCAGCCATCTACAACACGTCGGATTCGATCAGAGAAGCAGTTTCTCCGTACGCGCGCGTCACCGATACGCAGTAAAACCAGACGCTCGACTTTTCGTTTCCGTTTTCAGGTGGACAAACTCGACGCACGATGGAAACAGCTCATCCAATCGCTAAAAAATCGTCAACAAACGCCGAAAACGACGACGACGACAACGACGTCACCGAAACCCGCACCGAAAGTCCGAATAAAGCCCAGTCGCGACGAAACGGATGACGACCGCAGTGCGGCGGCGGCGGCGGCGGCGGCGGCATCACCGCCCCCGCCCCCGCCCCCGCCCCCGCCGGAAGCCGATGAAAAACGTAAAAGAAAAGCCGCCCATTAGAAATAGCTAAGAGTTTCTTGTTAATATTAATTCTGTCGTCGTTAGCTGAAACGCCGCCGCCGTCGTCGGAGTCGTCGGAGTCGACTTCCGCGGACGAGGGTAAGAAATGAACTCATTGTTTTCTTTTTCTATAGCGAGATCGCTCTTCCGGGATTTGTTTCCCATGCAGATTCTATAGGCGCGTGTCTTTCGTCGAACGAGAAATTTCGTTTGTCCGTTATATGGAATCTTCTGACGAACGACGACGCTTCGGCTCGCGACGTCGTCGATGAACGATACGCCGAAAAGATTCGCGCTCTGGAGGCGGAGGTCGGTCAATTGATAGGAGACGTCGGGGAGCTGAGCAGCGCTAAGGAGCAGCTCGATCATCAGATACGAAATCTCGAGGCGGAAAATGCGGCCGTGCGGTCGCAGTGTGCCGCGTTGAAGCAGGAAAATATGTCGCTAACTAAGCAGTATGGGCAATTGAGAACGGCCAAGGAGGACGTCGATAAGAAAGCTGAGGTCATGGTCAAAACAATGGACATGAATAGCGACGATTTCGAATTCAATGGCGATTTTTCTGGTGAAATTTAAACCTTGTCGCGTTCAACGTGGTGGGGGTTGGATTTCTTTTTGGTTTTCTGTAGGCGAGGCTTTGGCTATTCGTGCGACGTGGTGCGGCGCGTTTGTTACTCTGCACAAGATTCGGTCGGAATCTCGTCTCGACTTGGCCGCATCTGCTCAACTCGGTCATCCATGCATCGTTTCCATATTCGGCTTTCTTTCGTGTCCGCCGCCAGAAGAGCTCTTTGTCGTCGTGGAAACAACGGAAGGTAGTCTCGGCGAGGTCATCGGCGTCGCATTGGATTCCGATCGCTATTTGACGAAGAGGGAGCAGATCGACTTGGCAATGGACTGCGCCGCCGGGACAGCCTATCTGCACGCAATTCCCAAACGCGTGCACGGAAATCTGTCCACGCGAACCATCTACGTGACGACCTACCTCACGGCGAAACTGAGCCTCGTCAAGGAAGAGGGAGAGGGCGACGAAGAAAGGAAATCAATTCAAAGCGAGTTACACGATTTGGGCGCGGTGCTCGCTGAACTGATATCGGGGCTCCAGTCGGATAACACGTCTGACATGATGGATATCATAACGGATTCCAAATTGAAGCACGTGTGCTTGAGCTTGCTCGCTCCCTCCGAGCCGATCGGCGCCGGGGAAGCCAGGACGTTGCTTTGCGAGCAGACGAAGGCGTCTCGTTACCAGCGCTGTGCGACGCGACGGATGATCAAGTGGAGTAGCGGCGAGGAAAAAGTGGCGTTCATGGAATGAGTTGGCAAGGTAGTAGAAGCGCTTAGACGGGTTCACACGCTCATACACACGCACTGGTGGCTTCGGGCGCCAGTCAAGTTAGATATAGGAACATTAGCGACGGGTTATTACTCTCTTATCCCCCTCTTCTCGTAATCATACTATTTTTGCACGGCAGTACTACTATTAGAATGAGCAGTTACTGAGTAATAGTGTTTCTTGTTTCTAAGTGGATTTTGTTATTGTTGTTATTCGAGGTAATCGAAGTCTGCTGGAACTCCGTAATTCTTGTCGATGTCTTTGCCCTCTATGCCGAACTTTTTCTTGCACCACGACTTAATGCCGAAGACGTTGTCTGAAGCCGTAAGAAACGCGTGACCTTTTCCTTTGTTTGAATGGAGGGGGGGATTTACCTGTCCATCGATTCGCTGCTTCTTTAGCGACGCTCGTTCCGTTCTCTTTCTCTTTCAGAACTTCCGGGTCGAGATCTTTGTATTTCTCGACTTCCGCTTTCAATTTGGCCTCCTCGGCTTTTGCCAGTGCCAAATCCTTTAGAACCTGCGCTCTGTTCTCCTGCAACGAAAAGAAGTCTTCTGCACACTCATGTGCATCATGTATGATATACCGTTTGATCTTTTCCTCGTCGTGCTTTTACTAGGAGAGCATCGTTGTTGGCCTTTCTCTTTTTCAATCCCTCAATTTGCTGAGTAAGGTCAGATAGTTTTCTTTTTCTCTACCAAAACGATTGCATGCCAAATTTCAGGTGAAAGAGCTCTCTCTCTCTCTTTTTACAGCGTGCAAAGCTTTGCTAGGGAATGCCCAGAAATAATTCGACGTTCCGATTCTCTCTGAGTCGACCATGCTGTCGTCGACCAAACTCTGAAGAACGTCTTTCACCGTCATAGAAGCTACCCCCAGGGAACTTTAGTTCAAACAAACGAAAAATGTTTGTGTTTTTCTCACTTATTCCTTTCTCTTTTTGACCCATTTTTTCTAGCTCTTTCAATTGGAAAAAGTCTTTCTGCAAAGTCGAGACGTCGTTTTATGGTCTGCGAGTGCCTAATTCCGACTGTACTTTCTCGAAAAATAGCTCCATCAGCCGAGTGCGCTTCTCTTCCAGGCTGAGGCCCTTCTTACGAGACTAAGAACGACAAAGAACTGCGAAAGCAAGCGCGTTTCATTCAAAGCGTACCATGATGCGACGGGGAAAGAGTTTCACGCGTATTTCCGAACAAGTTGCGCGCGCGTGTGATTTCCCGGAGTCGATTTGTTGGAGTGCTCGATTCTCGCGACGAAACGATGAGCGTTTTGGACAGAATAACCGAGATAGAAGCCGAAGTGCGTCCAGACATACGATGGAAAAAAGAAATTAACCGGGAGCCCCTTCGCAGATGGCTCGCACCCAGAAGAACAAGGCGACGGCCTTTCATCTTGGAATGCTCAAAGCTCGTCTGGCGAAACTTCGACGCGAATTAATAACGCCGAAAGGCGGCGGCGGCGGTACGGGCGAGGGATTCGACGTAGCGAAAACGGGAGACGCGAGAATCGGATTCGTCGGTAAGAAAAAGGGAGATAGGATATATTTTTTAATAATTACTGACGAATGCGCAGGCTTTCCGTCTGTGGGAAAGTCGACTCTGATGACCAACTTGGCTGGGGTAGGTTAGAACATCAAATGAGGGCGGATCTTCATTTGTACGTCTCTCTTCGATTCATAGGTGTACTCTGAAGTGGGTTCTTACGAATTCACGACTTTGACTACTGTTCCTGGCGTTATTCGATACAAGGGAGCGAAAATACAACTGCTCGATCTGCCTGGTATCATCGAAGGGGCAAAGGACGGAAAGGGACGGGGCAGGCAAGTCATTGCCGGTAAGGGGCGCGAGATTTTAGATCTCTTAGCGTTATTATGGGTATTCTGTTTCTAGTGGCTCGGACTTGCAGCTTGATTTTTATTGTTTTGGATGTGCTAAAACCGTTGCATGATAAGCGCGTGATCGAACGGGAATTGGAGGGGTTTGGAATTCGACTCAATAAGCTGCCTCCGAATATCTATTTCAAGAAGAAAGACAAAGGAGGAATCAATCTCACGTCATCGGTTTGAGAACGCAATTTATTTATTAAATGGTACAATCGCTTAAAATTTTAGGTGCCCCAATCTAATCTGGAGCCGGACTCAGTAAAGTCGATTCTCTCTGAGTATAAAATTCATAATGCAGATGTGACGTTGCGTTGCGACGCAACTGCTGATGATCTAATTGATGTAATAGAGGGAAACCGGTACTACTACTTACAGTTTCACGTATGTAGATGAAATCTAATAGATTTTTTTCTAGGGTATATGTACCCTGTATCTATGTGCTGAACAAAATAGATCAAATATCAATTGAGGCAAGAAACCGCAGAACGACGTTGTCCTCTTCACCACGATATCGTTGTTTAGGAGTTGGATATCATATACAAGATACCTCACGCCGTCCCAATTTCTGCACATCACAAATGGAATTTTGATGACCTTCTGGAGAAGATGTGGGAATATCTGAATCTAACGAGGATGTAGGAGTAAATGTCTGAAGTGTTACATGTTTGTGTAGGACTCTTTGCGCTTTAGCTATACAAAACCCAAAGGCCAGCTACCAGACTATGCAGCGCCTGTCGTTCTCAACTCAGCCAAGGGAACTACAGTCGAAATGTTTTGCAATTCTCTTCACAAAAGCATAATGAAAGAATTCAAACAGTAAGATTGGCGTACGCATATATTATTTATTTATTTATTTATTTCACTAATTATTAGTGCATTGGTATGGGGAATGTCCGTGAAGCACAATCCCCAAAAAGTCGGAAAAGATCACGCTCTAATGGACGAGGACGTCGTTCAAGTTACTAAGAAATAAGACATCTCGTTCTCTCTCTCTCTTTTCATAGAAAATCGAGAATGGTGTCAATCAAATCCAGCTTACCCGCGCGTTTAAAAGCATCGAGCAGAACGCCGACAGTAGCCTCTTGTCCCTTCTGTCGAATCCACTTCGTTAGCATCTGCGTTCCCTGCTCTTCGGAATTTCTATAATTATCCGCCTCGAAATTTTCAATTTGCCCCGGAGAAAACCCGAGAAAACGCGCAGTCTTTTTCCATTGACCCAGGTGAGGCGCTATCTCGCGGACGAGTTTATCGTCGACGACTTTGCTACGATACTGTTTCCTTTTCTCGTCTCTTCGTTCCCCGGACGACGACGTTCCCGTCGAATTCTCGAGAATTTTCGACGCCAAATGAGCCTGTGACGAGTCCTTGAGACACCGTACGAAGGAGTCGACGACGCGTTGACCTTTTCCCGTGTTGATTTCTTTTTGCGGTAAGTATTCGAGTAACAAACGATCGATTTTGTCGGCGCGCGTCATCGAATCGGGTCCCTCGTTCAATTTGTGATATTCCTCGACGCCGAGTAGCTGTCGTCGATATAGGGCGTCGATGAACGCCTTACAGACGGATAGCCGATCGTGAAGAAAGGCGAAATGAGGTCGTATCGCTCTCTCCCAAACGACTGCGGACATGTTACGTTTATCTAACGCGAGCGTCGCCTGCGTCATCATGACAAAGATCCGGGCGCCGCTACTACCGTGCGCATAGTAACCGCCACCGCTCGATGGCGGTACTTCGCTGATTCCTTACTATTTCCTCGTCGCGCGACGAATGGACCCTTCTATCTGAACGCGACAACTCCAATCGAAACGCAACGACCAATGGCAACCCTCGCACCGCCCTCAATCCTCCCCTTTTCCTCCAAATCGGCATCGACGAAAAGCACGTGTCCGCTCAGCTCGAGCGATTCGTCGCCTTTCGGCGCGAATTCCGCCGCCGGCGACGATAATCTCGATCATCCGATCGGCTTCGGCTCGTTCGGCGTCGTCTGGTAGGCTCGCGCGTTCGCGGGGTCGCGTTTTTCGATCGGCGATTCCGCATTCCAGGGCGGTCACCAATCCGCGCACGGGACGTCAAGTCGCGCTGAAGAAGATGACGCACGTTTTCGATACTCTCGTCGCGTCGAAACGCGTTCTGCGCGAACTTCGAATGCTCTTCTTTTTCGAAAACGAGAACGTGAGTACAGCCCCCTTTTCGCGGCGCTCGCTCCACGTGCACGAATGGGCGTGGTCTTCGCAGGTACTCGGTGCAATTGACATCGTCAAGCCTTTGAGTTCTCTTTTCGACGAAGTGTATCCTTTCTTGATTAAATTTCGTCTTCTTCTTTGGCGTTTTGCTCCTTAATTCGAAATTTTAATATTTATTAGCTACGTGATAACTGAATTGATGGATACCGATTTGCATCGAATCATCGTTTCGGCATCCCCGCTGACTGAATCGCACGTCAAATTGTTCCTCTATCAGATTCTTCGAGGTGCATTAATTAAATTAATAATTAAGATTGGTTTATTTAATTATTTATTTTCGTTAACAGGTATGAGATACCTTCACTCGGCCGGCATTCTCCACCGAGATCTCAAACCCGGAAATCTGCTCGTGAACGGAAATTCGCTTTTGAAAATATGTGACTTTGGTTTGGCGCGAATGGCTGATCCGGATCCAAGCATTTACATGACGCAGGAGGTAAATGAAAAAATCTAACCAATAAAAGATATTCTATTTCTAATTTTTTAGGTGGTCACTCAGTATTACAGAGCGCCAGAACTTCTTGTTGGATCGCCGCACTACGATGCTGCAAGTAAGTCTAAATCGCAAGAGAAATATAAATTTTCTGGACACGTTTTTCTTCGCTAGTTGATGTCTGGTCAATTGGCTGCATTTTTGCCGAAATGCTGGGTAGGGAGATTTTGTTTCAGGCTCCTGCTCCCATGTTGCAAGTGGAGAAGATATTGGATTTGGTGGGAACGCCAACGGAGGAAGAGCTGTCCCATGCAAATGCGTGTCCAGAAGCAAAAGCCCACGTCTTGTCGCAAAAGAAAGAGGTAAAAGAGGCTATTGTAGATTAGATTACCTTTATTTAATTTTTTCGTTTTATTTTAGTCTTGCATGTCAAAATTGTACAATTTGTCGTCAAATGCCACCCACGAAGCAGTGCATTTGCTGTGTCAATTCTTGGTATTTGATCCAGTGAGATAGACCCTTTCTTCCCAGTTCAGGAAACGAAGTAATTTTTTCTCCCTATATCTGTTTGTTCATCCAGACCAAGCGCATTAGCTGTGCTGATGCCCTGTCTCATCCCTATCTCGATGAAGGCGGACTATATTATCATAACACTCTATGCTCCTGTTGCAGGACGTCTAGAGGAGTCAGATTCTATTCCAAAAGTAAGAGAACATTTTGCAGCTTGGCCTGTGTCTGTTCGTCTGATAGATGTGCCCTTAGATCTAGAGCCAGCAAGTCGGTATTTATTTGACTCAACCTATGAGGATAACTTGGCCTATATCAGTTCAGTGAGAAGTAAGTCCTTTTGCTTATATGGGGAAGTCTCCTCTGATGTAATGGGCTTCAGGTGAACTGCACCGTCTCATAATGGAAGTCAATCCAAATGAGAATCCCTTGTACATCAATCCAGAGTCGACTGTCTTTGGCTGCTTTACTAGGTACGCACGCATCTAGCAATCTATCCCATCTGAAGTCTCTCAATGCCTTCAGGTCTGTTCCCGGTAAAAGTCCTGATTTTTTTCAGGCCTCCACGACCTGACAGGTTGTGCGTTCGTGTGAGGAAACTGACCGAAAGCGAAACTATATGGCAATGCTGCACTTTGGGTTGAATTGAGTGGGGGAAAAGTGACGAAATATATAAGACATGGACATCCACGAACACTCGCACAACCACACCAACAAACTAAAATCAAACTAAGGTAGTCCACATAACGGCGTCTACTGCTTGACAAAGGCTTCCCCTTTTGCAATGTTCTTCTGCAATTCAGGTATGAGCTGAAACAAATGACGCAGTCAAGTGCTTTTGGTTTTATAGAGAAACGCAATTGCTTCACCTCCTTCAATTTCTGAGCTTCAAAGTCGCTGAGCTTTCCTATTCCAAGATTTTCCTCCACTCCATTGGGCTGCATCCCATTCAAAAAGTCAATGAATGAGTCAATCAACGAAATCAATATTTTACCCCGAATCGTATCGGTGTAGCAAAGTACTTCACGTCCGGATGGACGTTGGACTCCACGAAGGCACATTCAATGACGTTCTCCTTTCCATTGAGTGCCTCTAGAATGGAAGTGACAAACCTAACTCCAGCAAAAGCCATGGATAGCGTCGCTGAGCCCTGAAGAAGGTAGAGAGAGAGAGAGAGAGAGAGAGAGAGAGATACACAAGTTGGCTCTTCTTGCGGATGCTTTCTTACAGTTCCTGCTTTTGCTTCAACTACCTCGGTCCCGGCGTTCTGTATGCGTGAAGTAAGCGCTTCAATTTCCGCCGCTTCGAATGAAAGGCTGGGATTGGCTTGTGAGAGCAACGGCAGAATGGTGATTCCGGAGTGTCCACCAATCACGGGCACAGACACGTCTTGTGGATCAACATTCTTCACATCTCAACATCAGATCATCTTTAGACATACATAGCAAACTAAATTACCTTTAGTAGACCAGAAACAAAAGTGCTTGATCTCACAATGTCAAGTGTTGTTACACCCAATATCCTTAGAAGAAGAATAGCAGACCAAAACCATATATATGGACTTATAACTACTTTCTGGGATCGTAGGCTTTAGCGTTTTTGAACACTTCGGCAGTAATTGGTACTGTGCTATTCACCGGATTTGAAATGATGCACATTATAGCTTTCGGGCAAGTACTACAGTACACGTCACATTATCAAGCAACGCCATACACGCGAGTGCGAGCGCCGCACTTAGCCGACGTTTCGGTGAGCTGTCTCACAATGGACGCGTTCGTGTTGAAAAGATCGTCGCGCGTCATGCCGGGTTTTCTGGGCACGCCGGCCGGAATGGCGACGATGTCGGCGCCGTCCAGCGCTTTGGGGAGCTGTTCTAAGCCCTGATGGTAAGTGACGCGGGCCGGCGTGTTCACGTGACTCAAATCAGCGGCGACACCTTCATAAAAACCTAGCTCCTGACTCCTGTCTCTGCGCATCACTGCTCTCTTACCGGCCGTGTTGACGATGTCGTACAGGGCTAGATCGCCCACGAGAGGCGACTGCTTCAAGAGAAGAGCCATCGGCTGACCGATTCCGCCCGAAGCGCCGAGAAGAGCGACTTTCGCCGCGTCGCGCTGCGCACGTGGAGAAATCGATCGTACGCGCTTCTGAATGCGCTCTATCTTGCCTTGAGAGACGTCGAAAACGTTCGAGCGTGCCGAGCGAAACCGTTTCGCGATGCGAGACGAGCGAGAAACATCTTGGATTCGAGTGCTAGTAGTGTGAGAGCACTTGAGTAAAGGGCTAAAGGCTCGATGTAATTTTGCGCATGCGCCTACGATGTCATAGCAGCGGCGGAAAGCGAAGTCTGTAATCATGGCTTGTATTGCGCTGTGCGAGCCGACCGAGCTCTATAATTTACTCAATCGTGTAAGTGAGAGCTTTTCGACGTCACAGACACGATCTCGAACCTGTCTCTTCAGTGCAGCGATTATCCGAACGTTAGCGATCCCGAATACGTGCTCTTATTGGGTAAAAGAGTGCCACGTCTTTGAAACAGCAGACGGAACTGCAGATTTTTCCTTCTAGATGCTCGAGATTCGAGAGCGTACGATTTGGATCACGTCATCACAGCGAAGCACGTCAAAAAGGTATAAAATATCTGAAATCTAGTATTTTTATTTGACAGAATGCTTTGTTTAGTCCGACGACGGTTTTCGACTTCCGGTTGGAATTAATTTGGAAACGAAATTGAATTGTATTGTGTATGATGGGAAAACGTCTCTTCTTACCGAATCAAGTTCGTCTAATTAACAATTTCATTTCTTTTTTATTTGTTTTTTACTAGGTCCAGCCGTTGAATGCGCTCAATTACTCTCAGTAAATGGAGTACAGGACCCAGTCAAAGTTCTCAGAGGTACAGTAGATGAAATCAGTATCAATTATTCATCTCTTTTTTTAGGGGGATACGAGAAATTTACTGCTCTGTATCCTTTCCTGAGAACGCAAAAGGTGTCATTCACTCCCAGAGAATTGGATAATTTTCAAGTGCACCCAGTGGAAATTCTACCGGAATTGGTTTATCTCGGCACAAGCAAACAAGCAGCCAATCACACTATGATGTCTAAAATGAAAATCGGAGCATTCCTGTCCTGCCTATCATCTAAGGAAACGAAAAGGTAATCACCTATTCTTCCACGTGCAATTGAATATTTCCCCCAAGGTCAAGGCACACAGAATTCTTTATTGAGATTGAAGATTCAAATGACGCCGACATTAGCCAATACTTTGAGAAGGCTAGTGATTTCATCGGTACAATACGCTCGCAATGAGACGTTGTAGTAAGTGAAATATTCTGCTTCAGATAACCATCTGCAGCAGGGAAGACGAGTGCTGCTATGCGGTGATTATGGCTGGAGCCGCAGTGCTGCGATGCTCCTGGCCTTTCTAATAAGATACAAAAAGTGGACGTTCCAGGTGAAAGTCCATGAACGCTGCTCCGTAGCAAATAGCGATTGTGTTCTTATAGGACGCTCATAGCCACGTGATGAACTGCACGCCGTACATAAAGCCCAATCAAGGATTCATTCGCCAGCTGTCTGAATGGGAAAAAAGATGTCTAGAACCTGAAACCAATCCCTGACTGTAAGAATGCAATGTAGAATGTAACGCCCGTCCCTAAGATTATCATGACACCCGTAAACCATCCGAGCAATAAGTGACGCAAACTTTATTAGCAACGCTCTGCTACAGTTGAAACTCAATACAACTTTAAATGGCCTGTTATTCTGTCGATCAATTGAGCGGGACCTAAACAAAGTACGTGCACCAATGAAGTGGCGCAGTACTTGATCGACTTACCGGGTCCAACGCCGAGAACGGTCTTCGAACCCGCCGCGATTTGAGTGCGTCCCGCATCGCGAATAACGCCTGCCTCTAAGCCCGCTTGTCTCGCTTGAAAAGAAAGCTCGTCTCTATATGAGAAAAGAAGTCACTGAGCTCGCCTTAGAAACAGTAACTCAAAACGTAATGGCAAACAGAAAAAAAGTACATATATATATATATATATATATATATATATATATATATATATTACATTTATTTATTTGTATTTATTAGACAGGCCCTAGTCTTACAATTCCTTTTCGTCCGTTGCCTTGAGAACGACTTTGGCTTGACCGGTCGTTTCCCAGCGACCGAGCGTCTTCGGATCCCGTTTGAGCATTGCCTTGTAGCAATGCAGCGTTGCGTGCGAACACTAAGGTAATTGTTGAGAAAAATTTTGGCGGTCGAAATTTTTCGTTTTTGCCACCTGTGCCGCGACTTTTCCCTTTCCCATTTTCAGATCGTTTCGGACCACTAACACTAACTTATACTCTTCCGTACTCGTCGCGATCTATTTTTTTAATTTGGTTTTCGCGTGAAAAAATTAGGAAGTCCCTGCCTGCCACGCTTTGTCTGTCAAATCGGCGGTAGCAGCAGCAGCGTTAGGTATTTTGCTGGCGTACCCGCGTAGCAGCCATCCCAGACCGAATCCGCAGCCTAGAACGGCTGCAATGTAAGGCCACGAAGCGTCCATACGGGCGAGCGATTCGTGCGAGCACACCCCGGATCGGATATGAAAAAGTTCGAATCTCCTGTTCTCCGCAAGGTGCTTGCAAAGAGACGAGACGTCAAGACGTTGCAGGATTCGCTTTTCTGGGGTCTGGTCAACTTATTTCTACTCGTCGTCGTCTTATTCGAAATGTAAGGGGTCTCTTGACAGCTTCAAGGGCGCCGACAAATGATAAAGTCTCTTTTCAGGTCATACGAGACCCTTGCTGCTTACTTTGTAGTTCATCATCCGATTTTATGGTACATAGGTAAGAGTTGTTCCTTAGGACACGAACGATAGTTGATTGGGTGTTCCATTTAGAATTTGCTGGAATTTCCTTCTTCGCTTTCAACGCGGCTTTCGATTTTGCTCATTACCTTTGGAAATTTGTTCAATCGAGAGAGAACGTCAATGTCAATCCAACTCAAGCCAAGCTTCTGCGACTCGATCAGACAGCTGCTGGTGAGAAAGAAGAGTGGGGATGAGATAGTGGATCAATATATATATATATATATATATGCATGCAGGTCTTCCTCCCGGAATCCAGCTTCAGGAAACGTTTACGCTCGCTCCAGATGTTCCAAGTCCTGCGTCATCGCTCAATTACTCTACTCCTTATCGCTCGTCATTTACACCCAGAAATAGGAGAAGTCCCTATCACGTCAGAAGAATGGTCTTTGTTTATCACTGGGGTTATGTATATCTACTGCGCAGAATAGTCCTGGGTCCAACAGCGCTCACTCATCTCCAGCCAGTGCTGACGTATCTGCCTCGCAACTATTTGACGTCACTGGCTCTGATCAAAAGTATACTTTTCTTTTTGGGGAGTGTCTTTTTGTGACTCTGTTTCTAGCAATAGCTTTCTTCGATACAGGGACACTTCTAGCACGGCTGGATCTCCAGGTTATATGAGCAATATTCATCACGAGTTAATTAATGCTTCTTTGCGTGCTAGATAAATTAGCAGATGCTCGATCCTACAGGGAGTACGTACGAAAACAGGATACAATAGAGGAACAGTATCTTAACAGTAAGATGCTTTATTATAGATGATGCCTCTCTTATTTAAAAACTGTCATTGCCTTACTTTTAGTTGTTGACAATCCTTCGTTAGCGTATTGGAGATCAGGCACCGATTTGCCTTCACTTGGGAAGTATATGTTGGCAGCGAGATCACCGCAGTCGTCGTTGAAAGAGGATGACGATGGGAATTCGGGGAGTTGGAGAAGCGACGAGGTGTGGGGAAAATTCAACATCAATCCAGCTTATGTAACTGACTGGATATGGAACTTGAGAAAGGTATGGGCTCATCCTGTACCTTTCTTCGTTGTTGTTATGTTTCTTTCTAGTGGCTCGCTGGTACAATATTTCATAGATTGGCGTATGAAATTGATAGGGTCAACGATACACTAACCAGCATTGGAAGTGGAGACGTTCAGATTGGAAGTGAGAAGCCGATTGAATAGAGAATAATTATTATAACGGATATTTTTCACCAGAGGTGGGTTTGGACGTTCTGAGACACACGGGGGATTTGAAAGGGCAGCAGGTGCCTTCTCTTCGTCTCATGATACCTCACCTGGAATTATCTACAAATCAAGAATACCTTGTGCAGAGAATCAAAGGTACGCCTGCCACTGACTGGTATGCGTAGCAAAAGGGCAGATATCTTATTTTACAACAGATTTGGCGAGAGGTGACTCGCTTAGCTGCTTTCGCTGGAACCGTGGCGGTCGGTGGATGGGAAAAGAGTGGGACCAAGAGCTTCCAACAGACACCCAAGTTCAAAAAGTCCTTTTTCTTTTCCTGAAAATTCTATCTCGCCTTCTATAGATACTTTTTCATTTGACTTGTTCCTACTTGGACGCTCAACTGCCGTCCAATCCTCAGCGTCCGGGACGACATCCGTTTTCTAGTAATTATTGTATGAAAGTGCCGGAAAAGCCGGATCCGAAGCAAAGGTCGGTCAACATTTGCCTGTATCAGACGAAAACTCATCCGCCTCATTTCAAAGTAAGTGAAAAATGGCTTTCGAAGCTACTTCTTTTTTACTTTTGCGCAACAGATTATCAGAAAGGACGAAATTATTGATATAGCCAGTGGGAGAAACAATTTATTCTCTGCTCTTCTTCTTTTCTTTCATCACATCAAAACAGTTGAAAATGGCATGCTAGGGTAAGACAACAGTCACGTGCGTATGATCACTATTAATATATTTTCTCTCGTAATAAATAGCTCAATCAACCTCGCCCTCATCGGCCTCAACATCTTATCTATTCTAGACACAGACTAATTATCGTTCGCTTTAGCTACCAAGTTGGATTGGCTTGTGCTAGACGTCTCATTCGTCTGTACGCAGAACAAAAAAAAGAGTAGGAAAAGACAGGCACTCGCCAAAACGTCAAAATACCTCGTATTTCGATCTTGATCTCTCAACTTCTTCTCCAAGTCAGCATCAGACAGGGTCTCCAGCTTGGGGCTCCACATGTCAGCGTCCGATTGGAGTCGGACAGCAACTTCGACAGGCGGCAATTGGGCTTCGTTGTAGGCGTACGTTTTTGCGTGCCAGCTCAACTGGCCGCGAATGCTGTACTCGATAGCGGTTGCAAACTCGCCTCCCAGACTCAGATCGGCGCACAGTTGACGAGCAAAGTCCCCTGGGCTGTTCTCCGGATTCGACATGTCCCATTCGAATTGATCTGTAAGCGACATGTTGCCAATGTGAATATTGAGCTAAACGAAACAAGAAATCATTTATTATTGGTACACGAGAGAACGAGAGAGCGAGAGAACTTTGATAATGACTCGTCTGTCTTCGTGATCGCACGCAATCTCGTCCGGAGAGAATTGGTCGCAGTGCTGTCGAATGGCTCCGGCTATGGCTGGAATGAAAATGTGAGTGGGAAGATCGAGATCGTCGCACATGATGAGAGCGAATTGCTCTGGCTGAAGTATCTTTTCTAAAAGGAAAGACTTCATTATGGAAACAAAGTGCCCCATTCTCTTCTCTTACCGTTCTTATTCCACATGAAAGTGTCTCTCAACTTGTGGCCTTCGATGTCCAAGTCAAGTCGTATTGGAACCAATACTTCCGGTTGCGACGCGTTATCTCGAATAGTCGCCGAATCCATTTCATCCAGCCTGCACACACGCACGAAAAGTAATCATCATATAAGAATATAAGAAAAGTCCTACACATACACGTCCATCAAATTAGCGGTGCCGATCTTCTTCTGACCGACTTTGCTCTGACATATGGGCGTCGCACAAGGGACGGGATCCAAATGATGCGAACCGACCGGCAATGCAGCCAACGGAGGAGCCCAAGCGGGAAGTCGCTTCGCTTGCTTAGCGGGAACCTGCTGAACCTGAGTCGGCGACTGATGAAGACGATGATGATGGAACTGCCGTTGTTCCTTTCTACCGTGCGGCGGCGGTTGCTGGACTTGAGGCTGCTGTTGTTGCTGCAGTTGTTTGCTGCTGCTGCTGCTGCTGCTGCATAAGAAGCAACTGCTGCTGTTTCTCCTGTTGCTGCTGCTGCTGTTGTTGCTGCTGCTGTTGTAGCTGCTGTTTCTCCTGTTGTTGACGTTGGCGTTGGCGAGACTGTTCCGACGCCGGCGCTCGGTATTTTTCGTCTTCGCCGCGCAAGATTTCGTCCACTTCGGTAAGCTTTAGAAGGGTGATGTTTGTCGCTAAGTTGCCGTGGCCGAATCCGGCGGCGATCTTTTTCCGCTCTTCCATTGTCGCCATTCGGCGCCATAACGCCGGGTATTTTTTGTATAGGGAGCCGCGCGGCATGCGAAGGTAGTTCCCGATTTCGGAGCCGATGACGTATCGCTCGTCGCCTTCTAGAGTGAAGGACAGCGGCTTTTCGCCAGTCGTACGAAGAGCAGCCATGTTTGAAGCGTACGCTAACCACCTTTCGTCGGAACAATGGTTTCTCCCCTCGCGAAAGAGATAAAGCTGAACGGGATTTGCGATCAGCTAATGTCTCAGCTGAGCCGAGAGCTAGATCCTCCTAATCCTCTCGACCGAGACTGGCGGGGTGTTGCGACGGAATTGCAGGAGAGATTGAGGTACTCGACAGACGAAGTCGAACTGATCAAGAACGAGTCAGCCAGAATTGGGGGAAGTCCGACCAGAGCTCTACTTATCGATGCCGGCAAGCGTGGCATTACTTTGTATGACCTCTACGAAATACTAGTGAAAATGGACCACAAGAGCGCCTATGAGACTATATATAACTTCATGGCTGGTATGTCCGAGAAGGCTTCTCGTCTGAAAGCGTTAGGAGCTGTGTTCTTAAGGTTCTGAAGATTGTAAGAGGAAATCGATTGTGAAAAAGGTGGAGGCACTGTGGCTGAATATGTTGCATTTGAAATTATTCATCTATTAGGTGTACCTGAATTGCCGTCCTCGTCGTTCAATTAAAATGAGCGAAAAACTCGAGGAGATTGCCGTTCATTTTGAGGAGATCGCCAAGAACGTTAAAACATCATCTGAGGCTGTTTGTGGAGTTTATTTAGTTGGCCCGCCAGGATGCGGTAAGACGGAGCTGGCTCGTCAGTATCAGGATCGTTGGATACGAAAAAAGGAGGAACGAAGTGATGATTACGATGCCGTCTTTGTAACGGGCTCTTTGCTACTGTCATCGGCTGAAGTTTTTTCGAGAACCCTATTGGATCTCAGTCAGGAATTGACTCCGGCTGGTGGATTCGACTTTGCTCAATGCACAGAGTCAAAACATGCTCGCAATATTCAAAACGAGCTGAAGAAGGCAAACGAGTGGCTATTGATCCTTGACGACCTCAATTACGAATTCTTCGAAAAGGTCAAAACGCTTCTGCCGTTTCCTCGCGACACTGGATGGGGAAAAGGGAAACTGTTGGTGACAACGTGCGATAGACGCCTCTTTCCTTCGGGCGATTGCGCAGAAATAATCTCCATGCCACGTGATTGGACGGAAAGCGATTCGGTGGAACTTCTTCGCCGTGCGCAAGGCGAATGTGCCAAGTCGGTCAACAAAGGCATTCTCGCTCAGATAGCAGCTCTTTTGGGTTATCATCCGTTGTCTCTTGCTACAGTGGTGAAATACGTTGAAGATGCGGATATTGAGTGGGAGGACTCGGAATTTCTGGAAGAGCTGTACAAGGGCAAGCAGCTGGCTATCGAGGAGAATTTCTCCGATGATGACACATTGTCTCCGTTGCGAGTGACGCAGATTGCTTTAAATCAGATGCTCTATCGTCGATCAGACGACGCGCTTCGGGCGTCCTTGTTGGTCTTCGGCATTTGCTCTCTTCACCCAATCCCTTTTAGTGTCTTCACAGAATTTTTTAAGCAATCAAACGTCAAGGCCACGAAGCAGCATATAGCATCCTTGAAGGCGTGCAGCCTATTTATTTTCAGAAACGTCGCTGTCGAGCTCTTGAGCATCGACAGGACGACGCGGGACGCCATCCTAAAGGCAACGCGTAATGACGAGAATCTTCTTCGCGTTGCAGAGGAGATTAACCCAAATGACGAAAGCGACAGTCAAGCTAAAATCCGAATCCTTCAAGCACTTACCGAATGCTACGACAAAGCGGACGAAGAAACCGACGAAAGGAAAGGGACCTCGCTCAAACTCTTCCTTCTGCCTCATCTCGTTCACGTCATCGACCAAGTGTCGTCCGAATCTCGAACAGACGTCAGACGCACGCTTGCCAAAGCGTGTGTAGCGTGTGCCGACGCTCTCGACAGCTTGGGAAGGCCAACGAAAGAAGGATTCGCAACTGTTCATGATCAGATAAAAGGCTATTTGGAAAAGGCTCTCGCTTTTTATGGAGATGCTGACACCGTGACTGTTAGCAGAGTCAACTTGGATCTGGCGAAAACCTACGACGATCTCTTTGAGACGTCGACGGCGATTAAGTACGCGAAAAAGGCGTTGGCTGGCGCTGAAAGGAATCCAAATGCGCCGCCGGCTCTTCATCTGCAATGCCTACAAACACTCGGACGATTTCATCTTGATGTCGGTCAGCTAGAAGACGCGAAGCAGATTCTCCAAAGAGGACTTCAACTCAGCAGGAACGTTGACAGGGACGGCAAAAGAAGCGTTCAAACGGCAGCGATGCTAACGCTACTCGGTCGCACGTACCAAGACCTCGGCGAAGCGGACAGGGGAAAACTTCTTCTCAAAGAAGCGCTGACAATCTGCGAGCAAAACCCCTTCACTTTTTCTCGGGCGTCGCACGTACTGGCTCAGGTGCTCGTCGCCTTGGGACGAGTTAACTTGGAGCCGAATTTCGTCGACGCTGAGCTGGCCGTCGACGCTGAGCTGGCCGTCAACGATGAGCTGGCCGTCAACGCTGCGCTGGCCGTCAACGCTGCGCTGGCCGTCGACTTGCTGCAGCGCGCTCTTGAAATTCGAGTTCAGCTGCACAGCTACGAGCATCCGCTGATTGCTCTGACGCTCACGTCGCTCGCGCGCGCATACCTGGTCAGTCAGAAGCCGACGATTGCGAGACTGCGACTCGAAGAAGCGCTTTGCATACAGGAACAAGTGCTGCCCTACGATCATCTCGACAAGGCGACTACTTTGAATATATTGGGAAACGTCGAACGGACGTTGGGGAATTGGGAGCGGGCCGTGGACTTTCTTCAGCAGAGCTTGGAAATTCGTCTGCAACGTCATCCGGAGAATCATCCCGATATCGCGTTTGTTTCGACCGATCTCGGAGTGGCGTTGGTGCGCGACGGTAAACCGGGCGACGCTCTCGTTCATCTCAAGCGCGGTCTTGAGGTCAAGCAAGAGAATTTTGGCGACAGTCACGTCGAAGTTGCTATTGGTTACGCGTGCTTAGAGGATGCTTATCGAATGTTAGGGCGTCATCACGATGCCAACGAATGCGCGACGCGTCACGAGGAGATCATGGAACGGCAAACTGCGAGTCAAGTGAGTTTGGCCGCTAATGAGCAATTCTGACTAGGCCGATGGGACGTCGCCCTTCAGTTGCAAAGTCTCTTCGATTTGGAGGACAAATACGGCGACAAATTTTACCTGGTTCCTCTATTTCTTGCTTTTTGTTTTGTCTATATAGAGATTGTTCTTATGTTTTCGGTTTAGATGATACGTGGACACAGTTGCCGGTCGTGAATCCATGGTGTGTGTCGCTGAGTGTCAACACAGGAAATTTGAGGTAAATAATGTTCGTCGTATTTGGTTATTTGACTTGCCACAATAAGATCATTGCAGTCAAGCATTTCACTGAGTCCTATTTCTCTGTGTCGCAAAAAGTCATAGAGATACAAACAAAATTAAATTTTGAAGAACAGTGATTTGCTTCTCTAAGCTGAGTGCACTGCTATGGAGATTCCTTCTGTCTGGATTTGGTTGTTTCATGGCCCAGCAAGAGTGAGAACCTTTAGTGCCTTTACTCAATTCACCACCTGAATTGTGTATATGGTTTCGTTCTCATATTTGCTGTGGCCAGTGGCAAGTGGAGCTCCCCCTTCAAGACCCTTTATTCAGGATCCTGATTAGAATTATTGAACTTGACTGCGTTAAAATTAACTTACCTCTTACGTAGGAGCTGATATCAAGTAGTCACGACTCACGAAGGCCGATCGCACGTGGCTGACTTTGAACGAATTCTCGAGGATTTCGACGCTTTCGTTTTAAGGCAGATGAAGACTCGCTTTCGCGGTAAGTCTAGAAACCCCGAAGCCTAATGTCTTGGCAGCTGAGGCCCCCTAACTCAGCAATCGCTCGTGCACAGGTTTCGACGGGACGTCGAAGGATTTTGACGTCTGCTTTGCCATAAACGATTGCATATATGCGTTATCGTAACGCCGACACAGTCGTTTTCTTCACGATCGCGATCGGGGGCCCCTCTTCTCCCACGATGCCCGAACCTCTGTGACGCTCGCATTGATTTCGATTCGACTACATCGCTAGGTTATTCATTCAGCCGCTGTCTCTTCGAAGTGACGCTCACCGGCCCCCAAACTCATCGGTGATTTCAAAGGCCTTCGGCGTGAAAAAGTCTACGATCGAATGAAGGCGAACAGATAGGCCTGGCTGTGTTTTTGGTAAGCTAATGTAATAGTCGATACAGAGTGCCTCCTGACTTTCTGAATAGAACTTGTTCTATAAAAGGGCTTCCATTAGAAAAGTGCTTCCTTTGAGATTGCCGCGCCTACGCAGAAGCAAATAGAAGGCTAAGGTACATACAATGAATTCAACTACAGTAGCTGTTTGTAACCCAATGTTATTCTTTTAGATGGTCGTGCATCAAGAAAGGCATCCTTGAATGATGAAGAGAAAATGACTCTAGAAGGATTTTTTAGCTAGTTGGACATAGTGGTAGTAGGCGCATATTACAATCACGCGCGTGGCTTTTGCGTGAATGCAAAGGCCATGTAGTTCTCGAAACTCAGTCTCATGTGTGCTACTTGTAGGTAGTGCGCATTGAGACTTGGGTTTCGCTTGCGCGGGCGCTGTACTCATACTCTAGCGTGCTAGAGTTCAAGTTGGCGCCGCGCATTAGATAGGGCTGCAGCAAATGTAGGGAAAGTCATGTCTAAATTTTATTCAATAAAGTCCCGGATGTACAAAAAATTAGCAAAAGTCTTCCTTTCTTCGTTGGTGCGCGGAGAGAGAAGCTACGCTCCCCTCCCCAAATTGCTCGCCTCCTCCAGATAGAGGAGGCGAGCTTTGCCCACCTCTCCCCAATGGAGAGGGTGGGTGTCCGGCGCTCCTTGTCCACGTCGTCTTCTTAGGCGCTCCTTGTCCTCTTCTCAACTCACTCCCATTGAGGAGAGTGAGCAGGGACCTAACTTCCCCCCAGGTCCAAGGGGTGTGACATACTCCCATGTCATCCAGGGCCGACTTTCACCCAAGCCGCAAGGAGGAGAGCACATTAGACGAGTTAACCTCCAGCTCCCAAGGAGGTGGGATCACCCAATCATCCCGCAGGTTGAGGCCTTCAGTATACCCCTTTAAGGCCCAAAGGGGGTACCCTCGCCACCGGGGCACGGGGGGAGTCATTAACCCAAGACCCGGGAGGACCGCGATTTTGCCCACAGCGTCTTGCCCAAGTGGGGGATGGTAGTTATCACTCATACCACCAAGAGTAGGGCCGCTCCATCGCCCCGGCAGAGGTGCGGCCTCTTTTCGCTCTCGGCCCAGAGGGATGGCTGCGTCTGCCTCGTCGGATTGGGAGAGAAACTACACGGCAAAACAACTGATGCGAGGGAGAATCAAATGAAGTACTTTGGAAATAGAGAGAAATTGGTCCAATGAGAACGTCTTCCTTTTTTATCATCAAGATGACCTTCCTGACCTGGTAACACAAACACGTAGAATATGTAATATGTACCTTAGATAGTCTCGGCAGCTAAATCGATTCTCGCCGAGGTGAGCCGAAGGTCACGTGCTGAGGAAAAGAGGCCCTTCTTCGCGAAAGAGCTGTCTTTTGCGTTTTTTGCAGCTCCGATGTAATCGAGTACAACGCCCAAGCAAAGACCAAAGCACGAGAGACCAAATACGCTCAGCCGGAGAGAGAAACGGAGATCGGGGGACCCCTCGAGGGTTTTTCGCGCTATAAAACGACGCGATAACGCCGCTTTGCAAAAAAGCGATTACGCTTACTCACTTAGACGCAGCCGAAGCCTCGACGACTTGTATATTTGCTCCGTCGCAGTGTAGCTCGCAGGAGTCGTTGAAATTTTATCCAGCACATGCGCCGCCGTCGACGTCCCGTAGCGACCAATAAAGATTATCTATTAGAGAAATCTCTCTTATATATACGGATATGTACTACATTGCATCGAAATGAAACTTATGAGCCTCTTGCCGCTTCTCTCTCTCGTCCTGTCTCTTTTCCCGCCAGTGCAAAAGTCCCACAGTAATCCCAAAGAAAAGGCAGGTACCTGCAAACACGGCCAACGTGTACCACACCTTATTGCTTGGAGTCAAATAGAGAACGTTTCTCCACTCGCTTGGCTTGCCTCCCGGCTTCGACAATATATAGAGATGTGAATTCGGAATGATTGACTTCCATGTACGAGACAGCGGCAATTTAGAGCCATTCACGTAGGGAATTCCCACGCTGAGTTTCTCAACAAAATTGGAAGTCAGCGATAAGCCGAATACGACGTAAGGAAGCCCGCACGCGTAGGATCCAGAAACCGACGAGTGAGCTGCAGCTGAAACAAGTCGACCCCCTTGAGGTCCCGTCGTAGAAAATTTGATCAGAGCACCTATTTGGGGAACAGCAAACTGAGAACTTCCAGTACCGTCGCACGAATCAGACGTCTCCGGACAATAACCTGACAGAACGGTGACTCGCAGGAACTCGGAATCGGAATAGAGCTGGTTCAGAATAGGAATCGTTGTTCGCGTTTCACCTTCCGCAATCACCACCAAAATATCCATTATACCATCGTCCTCCAAGTCAAAGAAGAGCGCGTCTTCCGCGCTCCCGTCGACGCCTAAAGGAGCGCCCTTATACATCTCAAACGTTCTGTCTTTCGAAGACGACGACGATTCGGTATTGATGAGAAGAACTGCCTTGCGATCTCTCACGACCAACAAATCTGGATACGCATCCAAATTGACATCGCCAACTCGAATCCAAGGAGAGAAAGAGAAATCGGCCTCCAAAACAATCCAATGACGACGGAAAGCCGACCCAAAATCGTCAATTGCCACGCAATCAGTCGACGACTGCGGTCGATTGAGATAGGCGACGACCGTCGATCCGTTGACAACGACGACGACGTCAATCGAACCGTCGGCATTGACGTCGGCGAACGACGGCGAAACGACGGCCCGATCGGACGGAATCTCGAACCTATTCGCCTGTTGCCATGCCGACGCCCCGCGAACGCGCACGACGAAAACGTTTCGCGCTCGCGCACGATTGTACGTCGACGACCAAAAATCGGCGACGCAGTCGCCGTTCAAGTCGACGAAGCTCGACGAAGCGACGTCTATCGTCGTTTCGTCGGCGACGAGCCGCGTGAACGTTCGATTCGGATTGCTCGCGAGCACGATAGGTTTTCCGGTCGAACAGCTCGTCGTTCGTATGTCGGGTAGGAGATCGCCGTTCCAGTCGATGACGAGCGATTCGTTCGACCGGCACGCGTCGATTGGCGTTCTTTCGTCGTCGAAGATTGCGTCGGCGGCGGGAGGTGCGCCCCAAAGGACGACCGATTGATCGTTTCCGAACGCGAGCGCGTCGAGCCGATCGTCGCCGTCGAAATCGGCCAATTCGACGCCGCGAATCGTTTCGATAGCGTCTTGCGCGTCTATTGGGTTTTCCAGCGCGAACGCGTTGGTCGAGCGGCTCCACAGGGCGACGTTTAGATGCGATCCCTTCGCGAGGACGACGTCCGTGCTCTTGTCGCCGTTTAGGTCGCCGAAAGCGACGATACGACCGTCGAAGGTTCCAATGTCATAGGCGTTCGGCTCTGCGACGAAAGATCCGCTCGCTGCGACGAGAAACGGCGCAACGAACGCCAGAAACGACACCATGTCCGGGGAGGTCGCGAGCGCAGTGGTCCCGCATAAACATATAGATTTTTCCTAAATCAAAATTATTTGCGTTTCTTGCTTGTCACTGACTTCATCGCGCTCCGATAAATCGCTTCATGGCCTGGAAAATCACGTGTAAAAACAATTGGAATAATCCCTCTGCTAAATTTCTACCGCGTAAGCCTATGTCGATCAGTTTTGCACTGCTTGTGGGAAAATGCACCGAGTGCCCAAACGGTAGAAGATCTCTCTCTAGCAATTCAACTAACTGAGCTATAAGACTTCAAATTAGAGATTTGCAATACCACAGACTATACAGATACAGTACCTTTCATTTGCTTTAGTTGCACTTTCTGTTTCTTTGATAACTTTTCGTGTCTGTCCTCCATGCTTTCCATTCTGAAAATAAAGAAAAATTTACAAACATACTAGGAGCAAAAAGCCGCTACATTTCATCATCGAGATCTATGTCCATTTCCTTGGCAGTCTTCAGAAACCAACTATCCTTGCTTCGAACCCGACTCTCGCTACACGTGTAATAAAAAATACTAGTTCGATGATCCAAAATCTCCTTGCCCCACCTCAACTCCTCCTTATCAATTTTCTTAGCTAATGAAATCCTCTCTTTGAGGGCCAACCAATAGGACATATCCACGGGAAACGTTGAAAGATCTCGGTCTAGACGATGAGAAACACGCGTTCTTGTTATTGCCTAGCTAGATCACGAACGGTAAACGCACCTCTATTGAGAACCTTACATATTCCTCGATAGAACTGCAAATCCTTTGGGCCGACAAGCATGACGCTGATGCCGTCGGCACTTGCGCGAGCCGTACGACCACTCCGATGCACGTACAACTAACAAAAAACCAACAAAATAGAGCAGAAAGAAAAAGAAGGCGTAATTTGACAAACATCGGCGTTTTTTGGAATCTGATAGTGAATCACGTGGTCAACATTGGGAATATCGAGACCTCGCGCCGCGACGTCCGAGGCGAGAAGGAGACCGTTAGATCGCGAAGAAAACCTAAATTGGAATTTATATATAAAAATGAATGCAGAAAATCGAAAGGAGATTGCCTGTCGAGATTTTTGAGTCGCTGTCTCTGCTGCATTCCCGCGTGAAGCGGCAACGGGTCGAGCTTCAGAAGAGCGAGAAGGGATTTAAGACGACGAATGCAATCGATGGTGTTCGTAAAGACGAGCGTTCGTCCGGGATGATTCAGCAAGAAATAATAGAGATAGACATCCTGAGGAGAAAGTGAATGATCCCTTCTGGTTTTTTTTCTCTCTTTATCTTGCCTTTTCCTCTTCGGTGCAGGTGATGCGCGTTTCAACGAGAGTCTCTACAGTTCCGCGTTTCTGAGTCAAATCGATTACGCACGGATTCGAACTGAGACGAACTTTCTTCATGAGTTCATCTAAAAAAAAGTCAAAGTGATACTACAGTACCTTTGCTATGATGGACCAAAAGTACCCAACGTTTGAGCCGACGATTTCGACGCCTTCTTTTTCATTCGCTTGGGAAGAGTCAATGTAGCCGAGAAAACGAACGTCTGTCGTTCTGACTTCCCTCTGCTACTTTTCTCTTATTAATTAATAGAAGTATAAAGGATAAGGCTTTGTACTTTGGTTGAGGAAGGCGGTCGAGTATATTTGCCAGTTCAGCAAAGTGCCCCTGTTCGACCATTCGGTCTGCTTCGTCGATCACCAGAAAAGGCAGATCAGCTACTTTAGACAAGTGAGGATCGCCCTTTGGGAGGAGATTAAATATTGACGTTGTCATGACTCATCCCACCCCCTTTTATTTCTTCTCACCATGTCAATCATTTCCCATAGACGTCCCGGTGTTCCGACGACAATTTCCGGTTCTCGTTGCAGAAATCGTTCTTGCTTCTGAGCGGCCATTCCACCGACAACGGCAACAATCTACAAATCAGAAATCAAAAAGAAAAATTCCCGCTTATTAGAATCGTATACCTGAATGCTCGTGTATTTGGCCACAGCTACGAGATGTTTCTTCACCTGTAGAGCCAACTCTCGAGTTGGAGCCAACACCAAAGCGTACAGTGGCCGAACGTCCTTCGCAGTCTCCTTCATTCTCAAGATGTGATAGAGAAGTGGAATTCCGAAGGCAAGAGTCTTGCCCGACCCCTATAAGCAAATCAATTAATCAATATCCCGTTATTTTTCTATTGACTTTGGCCGGTCACCGTTTCAGCTGCTCCCACCACGTCTCTTCTGTCTCTCACCGCTGGAGGTATTGCCTTCGCTTGGATTGGGGTTGGACTCGCAAACTGGCTATCTTCCAATCCTTGTATTATGACGTCTGGGAGGTCCAGTTCGGACCACGCCTCCATATTCGTTTTCCGTTTTTTCGGATTTTTGACGTCACTTTTCGGCTCTTCGCGTGGTACGATTTCGTCCGATTTCGATTTTCGAGCTCGTTTCTTTCCTTTTCTCTTTCTCTCCTCGACGCTTTTCTCCTTCTTCTTCTTCTCTGGCGTCGAATTGACGATCTCGTAGTCGCTGAGCTCTTTTATATCTACCAAGCCCTCGAAATCGGCTTCCTTAAATTGCCCGCCGCTGATCGCCACTTCTTTCCACTTTCCTTTCGCCGAAATCATCGCGAAAAGCCAAAGGGTAACGTTCCCGGATAACATCATCATGTGGCCACACGAAAAGTAATTACAACTACACTTAGCAGTCTATCGTTTCATATCGAAATACCTCTCGCTTAATGTTTTTCAACTATTGGTTCTCTAAGAAACTAACGTACTCGGTCATTTTCTCCAGTTTCTTCTGATTGGAAAACCCACTAGAAGCGTCAGAAACTGCACAGAAAACTCGCGATTAATCACAGGCCCAAAACATAAGCCCAATTGACTAACTTTGTGACTTCGGCCTAACTATCTTTCCACTACCGTCTACAGCCCAACCCAGTCTCGACACCTCTACAAGCAGAAAGAGATTCACTCAAAAAAAGACACCACTTTTTCTCTTATTATCCAAACCTTGAAGAGTGTCTGAAGGACTGAGACTGAGCTGAACAGCTAAATCCTCAATGCCAATAGCATCGTATGCCTGACCAACGAGAGCTAAGATCCTCATCCGAAGTTGCACTGTAAGATAAAGAAAGAAAATGCATTCTACACGCTAAGGTGCTCAACTAACACTGAGACACATATCTTCTATCTACATACAAGTGCATCCCCCAGGTACAGATATTATATATGTACATATCTTGTATCTACATCAAAAGGAACTTACCTCTCATCGTATCAACAATTGGTTCTAGGTGAGGTGGCCAGGGCGTCTGCTTGAGTGCGGCGTGCGTCGCCGGAAAATCCCTTTTCCACAGATTCTGCCCGACGCTCCACAGCGATCCGAGCTCGCTATTTGACTGCAAAAAAAACCACCCCCGATTTCCTAACCAAATCGACGCGTGGGATTTTTTCCGAGACCTTTTTTAATTGGTCCGGTATGCGTTTCCACAGAAACCGAGCGTAATTTCTACGAGACGATCACATTAGAGTCAAGTGCGACGACGAAACGAAATGCCTA
This sequence comes from Oscarella lobularis, assembly GCF_947507565.1. Taxonomy (NCBI): domain Eukaryota; kingdom Metazoa; phylum Porifera; class Homoscleromorpha; order Homosclerophorida; family Oscarellidae; genus Oscarella; species Oscarella lobularis. The sequence continues at coordinate 1,505,642 of NC_089179.1, read as the reverse complement.
CAGCTCGTTTTGTAATATATAGACGGCTAGAAGCGTTCCGTAGACGTCCGCCGTCGTGATGCCGTTTGGGGCCTGGAGACGGTTCGATTCCCGCGATGTCTAGTCGACTGCAAAAACGCGCACTTACTTCTAGTTCTTTCTGCTCGCACAAGGCTGCTAGTTGAACGAAGTCCTTGTTTTGTAGGAGATCCTCCATTTTGGGAAGTCTGTGAACGAACAGCGCGCTAAGAGGCTCGCGTCCCGGATTTCTTGTACACTGAATATATCGAAATTCGTTTTAGGAAAAGTCGTCCGTCGGAGGGTGAACGTGTATTGCGTAGAAAAGCGTCTTGGAAAAGATCCAACTGTGCCGATTATCAAAACATAAAACATCTAGAAAAATATTGACACAATACTGTAGTCAAAATTAATTAATTAATTTTTTTCATGCAACTTACACGTTCCAGCCAATATTGCCTGAAACGTTCCGTCGACGGGAACCCGAAAGCAATCCTCGCGCGATATTTTAATCTGAATAAATAAATAGTATTTATTATCTATTGATTATGACGTCTCGTCTCACCATTTCATCCATCTCATCTATTGTCATAGCGACAGTCGAATCTATTTGACCCTTGAAGTACAAGCCGAATCCAATATCGTGACCAGATGTCTTGTATTCCCAGCTTCGTATATGTAAGACATGTGCTATAGCTATCCCATTGCCTAAAGCGCCCCTTCCTATATACCTGATAACGCTACCCGCAACTGAGACTTCCACGTCGATCAGATGAAAAGATCCTCGTCCCACTGTGATCTGTTTTACTTCGTCTGTCATTCCGCTCACAGCGCCGCATTCCGACGCGTAAAAATGTCTTGGCACGGTTCCGCCATAGCAAATCTAATATACAATATTTAATTGATTATTTATACTAATCCTTGATCTTATTGATGATTGCACATTTTCTTTGCACATGGGGTCTCCTGTCGAGTCACAACGCGTGCCGCCATAATGTTTGACTAGTTGGTCCGGAGAGATGTATGCAAGCAAATCTGACCGCCAGTTGCGACCCAAAATCTTGATTCTCTGCTTCGTGCGTTCGGATAGAAGCGGTTTGATGATGCCAAAGCAAATAGGAAATATTTTCGGCGCTGCAAAGAAAAAGCAAAATAAGGGTATATAACACAATAAGTTACCATTGACGACAATGACGTGTTTCAACACTTCAGGATAATTCGCCTCCATTAGTGCAAACGCCTAGAGAAAGTCGTCAAGTAGACGCCCGTCAGTAGACGCGTGTACCTCCGTCATAACGTCAATAGCTGCGCGGACAAGATATATACACATGGCGAAACACTACTGTAATCAGATTACGAATACATACTTGGTTTCCATAGGTGAGATCGAATATTTAGACCTTCTAAGTCCGAAATGAGAACAACACCATCGACACTTTTCGCAAGCTACGTCACAAAAGAAAGAATTGGCAAGGAAGGTTCTTATTTTTGATTCAACGTACTCGTTGGCTCTGTTCACGGCACTTATTCAGTGCCATTTCGCCTCGCAAACAATTCAATTTCATAATGACAGATGGCTTCACTGAATGCAAAATACCTAAAATTAATTAATTAATTAATTAATTAATTAATTGACCCACTATTGAAGCTGGCTACTGTACCTCGAAAATCAGCTTTTCCTAAGGGATAGTATGCAACTGGAGATCCTTCGCGATCTTCTCCACACCATCCACCAGGAAAATATTCTTTGATCGCCTGAACGAGGAACTTAGAGTATGGGAGGAGGTACAATGACCAAAGCCAACCGTTGGAATTTTCCAATCTAATATGTCGTCTATTTGATATTTTTTCCGGCATTCGAGATGCTAAAGAAGAGAGGCGAGCTAATTCTTCGGAACCGATATGAAATCAATTTTCAACTTTTCGTAGCATGTCCTCGGACTTCTTGAGGTTAAAATTTCGAGCTAAGGAAACGATTTGACAAAAAATCCCTAGACTGGCATTCGCTCTCTGACCTCTGAGCCATCGTAAGAAGAAATTATCGTCGTGCTCCGGGAGACGACTTAGAGGAATGTCGCTCACGTTTTTCTTAAACTGCGCACACGAGAACCCGATCTTATAGACAGAGCAAGACGCGATTGGCTGTACGGTACTTCGGCTAGAGCCTTCTCTTCTTTCGACTCCATCACGTGACTCCATCTATCTCGGAACGAGAAATACGGGATCTTCGCGTACTGTAATCAATACAATTAACATGCCTGCACAAACACACGGAGAACAAGGACAACATTGCAACGCACACGCGTTTCTTACTACATGTTAAAACTACATGTTAAAGAGGTCGTCAAAACCAGACGGCTGAGGCGGGTGCTGCTGCGGCTGCGGCTGCGGCTGCTGCGACGCATACGACATCATGCGTCCACCACCGCCCACCTGCCCCCTGCCTGACTGCATATCAAGCAACGACATGGGCTCGTTTGACCACGGAAGTGGGGCGGAGCCTCCCTGACCAGGCATGGGGCCTTGCTGCTGTTGCTGTTGCTGCTGTTGCTGCTGTTGCTGCTGCTGTTGCTGCTGTACGTGCGTCCGCAACATCATCCTTGCTTGCTGTTGCTGCTGCTGCTGTTGCTGCTGCTGTTGCTGTGACAAAGACTGGCGTAGAAAGCGCTGCGGTCTAATCGCCCCTGGAATCGTCATCACGTTTCGCCCGTAACTGCCGCCGGCTGCAGCGAGCGTCGACGCCGTTATCCCGGCGTGATGCTGCTGCGGCGGCTGTTGCGGCGGCGGCGGCTGCATCGATCGCACGGGCTGCGCGATGGTTCGATTCGCTGCCGCCGCCGCCGCCGCCGCCACCATTACGGGGTTGTTGCTTTTGTTGGCGGCGATTAGACGAGCCGTCTCTTTTGCTATCACCATTTGATCTTGCAAACGCTGCAACAAAGAGGCTAGTATTCGTTGCGTCTCAATAAAAAAACGATCGAGTCTTTACTTTTAGCATTCCCATGGCCCAAGGCTAGGTAGAGAGCATTGTACGAATCAAATAAAAAAAAAGAGTTCTACGAGTAGTGAATTTCTTAACGTACTTGGTTGTTTGGAATGAGGCCGAGAATTCCGAATTTAGTTCCAATTTTTACCATTAACATCAGAATGAGACGAATATCGGGCGTTTGAGTTGTGATCAATCCAATCTTAATTATTATAGAGTCAAATGAGACACTCCTGCCCGCCCCCGTGTACTTCACCTCTTGTCGTCCGTCTGGCCTTCTCGCTAGATGTTCATACAAATTCTGCGCCGGTTGAAGAAACTGAAATTCGACTTTCTTGTGTTCGGCTGCTATCAAAGGCTCCTAAGGATAAAAGTTGAGAACAGTTGAAGATTTAAAAAAGCACTCTCAAACCAAGATTTGCTTTGGTGCCAGTATCAGCTGCAATCGATCGGGCCAGCCAGGATTACGACTAGAAATAAAGTGTCTAACATTGAACGACGTTCCCTGCCTTTTCCTTCTTACATGGGAGAGTCTTCGGCCGCCACAATCGATACAGACAAGCTGTGAGGTATTTTAGCGATTTGCCCCGTCGACGTTCGCGACTGAAAAAAAATGCGCATATAAGATCATCCAATTTGGACGAATTCTTCTTTCGTACGTTTTCGTGCCACTCAATTTGACCAGACCAGACCATTCTCCTCGCCTAAAACAGCATTCAAAGACTCTACGTACGCAAACGAGAAGAAGAACTATATGCACCATTCTGGTAACAGGCGGACGAACTACACAAAAAAAACCTTCAAAAAAGGATCTAAACTCGTTATCTCATCTCCTAACCCGGCGGTGGCAGCGGCGGCAGCGTGACCGGTGGCATGACTGTAGGCCCTTCTAGTGACGGTCCTTCAATTGGTGCCGCTTTGATGGTAGGAAATGCGGCGAGTGAAGTTGGAGGAGCAGGAGCAGGAGCAGGGGCAGGGGCAGGGACAGGAGCAGGGGCAGGGGCAGGAGGAGCGGGAGCGGGAGAGGGAGCAGGAGGAGGAGGAGCGGTTTTATCCTCTGAGGAGAGAATATGTGTGCCGAGTAACTATGCAAAGCTTTCTGTTCTAACCGGGCAATTCAAAGCCTTGGAGAAGAACGAGGTGGCTGGGCATTTTGGCATAATCTCGACCAGGCAATATCGTGACGTCCGAAACGCAAGCCTGAAATGACGCATACATCGAATAGGAATCCCAATTGTATGCGTGTCTCTTTCAAACCCGATTAAAGATTTCTCTCAAATACGGATTTCTCCGAGGAGAAATCACAGAAAGGTTGACTCCCCTCTAGTAGACCTCACATCAAACAAACACATCAATAGAGAGAACGTAAAAAATCTCACCTCCGCAAGAAGACGAGCTAGCTCGTCTGTCACAAGCCCAGCGTAGGACTCGCTCTGACACGCCGGCAGATCATAGGGCGAGCTGTGAGACACCAGGACACAATACTTCTCCGCTCCACTAACAAGACACAGTTCAGTAACAGATAAATAAATAAATAATATGTATATAAAGTTACTCAGAATCGCTGTCTTCTTTTCCAAGCTCGTCAAAAATCTAAAAACAAATGAACTCAAATAGAAGACTTTCTCTACGACATTCCTTACGTCCAATGCAAAGGCAAGTCCTTCGGCTACGTGACAGTGCATTTCGGCACCGCCCCCACGGAAACTGAAAAAAATCCCCGCGGGATAGTGAGTCACGATGACGTCAAAGGGCAGTGTTCTTTTTCCGGCACACGGCTTCTTACCTGATCCGTTCCAAAGTGCGAGCGAATTCGGTCGAATCGGTCGTATTCTCGCCGATCGAAACGAACGGTCGCATGGGACTCGAATTGATGAGCAGCAAGACAAACTGGACGTCGCACGACGAGGATCCCCCCGACGACGGGGAATCGGATTCCAGTTTCACTTCGACTTTTTCCCCGGGACTCGACTTCGATAGAACGCTACGGAAAGAATTTCGTCGATTTCCCCGCCTAAATGACGGATGTTGCGTTGTATTGTCTTACTTTACGGCCGGTAGAAGATAGTCGTGTAGCAGCGTTCGATACGTTAGGCCCATTATAGCGTAACTTTCGACGACGAAAACGACTCGACGGACCTTTCGAGATCCGTTCGACGAGCGAACCATGTCGAGCGACGTACGGACGAACGAGGGAATGCGAACGCGACGAAAGCGGAATCGAATGAAGTAGAGAATCCCTCACGGTTACGACATAGAGCCCGGATAAACTTGTCACGCCCTCGCACACGATGTAGTATTTATGTTTCTTCCTTTATGTACTCTTCGAGGCGCTCTACTACGTCCATCCGGTTGGCTTTTTCCAGGCCCTCAATCAGGGCCTTCACCGTCGCGTCTTTGCCTTTGTCCTTGAGCCACTTGAGAAGCATTTGCATGCCTTGTTCTGCTTGTCCTTCGAGCCGATGGTCGTGCTTCAAATTATCGATTTGTCCGTTGGAGAATCCCAATTTTCGCGCGATAGACATCCAAACACCAATGTGTTCTCCAATTCCATTTGTAATCATATTCTCGTTGACTTTTCTGTTGGCATATTTGTTCCACGGATTCGTTGCTGGGGAGACAACGGAGGAAGCAGCAGAAGTAGCAGCAGGGGCAGCAGGTTGAGGGGTCGGACCAGACGACATTAGCGGTCCAGATACTAGAAAGACAAACAGAAAAATTCCATAAGAAACAACAACGACAACAAAAACCTCCATTTCTCTATCTCTAGAATCCACTTGAAAATAAAATTTTAATTTGCATGTTTACCTCGTACTGGTTCTTGACTTCCAAAGCATCTTCCGCCACCCAAACTACGAACAGAACCAACTACACAAGACATTTTTTAATTAATAAAAGAGAATATTGTATTCCAATCGTCTCCTCACGTTTAGGCGCTTGAAGCCGCACAATGTTACCCGTTGGAGGCGCTTTATAAGGATTCTGTGCAGAGAGCCTTGCATAGAGAACTTCCAAGGGCCCGTGCCGATGGAGATCCAATTGCGCCGGCAAACGAATCTCGTAGACGCTGCTTCCCTGCAGTGCAATGGGCACGTGCTCCAATCGACGGGGACGATTCAAAAAAATCGGAACGAATTTTTTCAATTTTTGCATCATCATACTAAAGACGATTTTTCCCTCTTCGTACAAAGGCCGATACGTTCCGTAGGAATTGATTTCGTCCGGCTGCGAACTCGTGAGGTATTTTATGTAATTGCTCGTGCAAATCATGAGAACGAATCGCGCTCGTTTGATCATTTCGCTCGTCCAGAGGATCCAATTCTCGGGATCCTGTCCGGTTCCTTCGAGCATTTGATCGTACTCGACCTCGATTCCCTTATCGACGAGAAATTCGGCGAACTCGCGAATAAGTCGGCGCTGCTCCGCTCGTTTTTCGCGTCGCGTCGGTTCGTTCTCTTCCGCATCGACGTCTGGATTTTCCGTGTAACTGATGAACACAGGGCCGTCGTTCGACATGACGCGAGAGAACGCCTAAAAAGGCTCAAAGGTCGTACATACGGGAATGTATTAATCAATCCGTGTACCTAAACTGTTTTGTCTGTTTCTTGGCCAGATTGAATGTAATATCTGGTTAGAGTGTCGACATTTTGACTAAAATGCTTCATAAACTCCTTCATGTCGGCGAGAACGCGTTCTTCGCCTCCTTCGGCTCCCTGAAGCAATGCCTTGATGAAATCTTTTCGATAGGGCACCGCTTTCATAGCAAGCTAAATAATAAAAAATAAATACATAGCCTTAAAAAATTACTCGGCATCATACAGAAAATATTCCTCTGACCAACCAACCATGAAATCGCTTCAACGACGCTTCATATGCCTTAGAAGCGCACTTATTCAAATCTTCTTCTCCCTTGAGAACTTCATCCAAAAAGACGCGAATGAATTGAAGAGCTCTACACAGCGCCAGAGTCAATAGTCATAGGTCTGCAGTTTCTGACTGTTGCCTTTTGAGCCAGAGAAGAGCATCGGTTGCACTGTTCTTTGCTTGCGTTGTTCCTTCGGCTATTTCACTTTCTACCATGCCTTGCAAGGTGGAATACTTTTCCTTGTCCGTTTCGAACTTTGTTCTCAATTTCTGAACGAATTTAATTAGTTGCTAATTAATTAATTAGACCAGCGTGCCTTGATGTTTCCGTTTATGTCTGATTTTACTGGTTTGAAAGCCGTTGGGCCAAGAACGTCTTGTTTCACGAGAAGAAACGTGGTTACATTGATGCGAGGGTCCCCCTTGGAAAATCCTACCGAAAAACGGCACCACTTCGCTAGCAGCAGCGAGGAAAGGCTCCGTCAGTATCTTCTCGTCGTCGGGCACGGCAAGGAACGTGTGTTTTGCTTGTACGAAGAACGTCATCACGGTGGAAGTGGGTAGTAGGCATGCGCAAAGAAGATCAACAATGAGGTCAGTGTCTCTACACGGAGAGAGGACGCCTTTCTGCAGCGTTTCTCTTCTCTCAGAGTCTACTGTTGCAGTTGGAACGTCGCTCGTCTGCTGCCGAGCGACGACCTTGCGCTCGAAGACTGGCTCAACGTCGACGCGGACGAAAGAGCTGATATCTATTCCGTCTGGTCAGAGAGAGAGAGAAAACACAGTTTCTATATGACGGCTTCGATTTCAGCTTGCAGGAAGTCAGCTTGTTCCCCCCAACCGTCGTATCGGACGATCCGTGGACGAAATCGGTGACGGAAACATTTGCTCGTCACAGCGTCATTCGAGTACAGACGATAGACGAAGTTTTCAGTTGACTCCTGACTTGTTCTAATAGCTGAGTCGTGGCCGGCAACTTGGACTTATTTTGATGATATTCGTTCGTCCTTATCTATTGCCGTTCATAACGAACATCGAAGAGGAATACGTTGCGACTGGAATTGGTGGCGTTGTGGTACGAGTTTCGACAGTCGGGGAAGGGGAGGGAATACATGTTTTTGTACCTATGATATTAGGGAAATAAAGGAGCTGCGATGATTCGGTTTCGTCTTCACGGCGTTCCTCTCTGTTTCACGGGCGTTCACATGGCAGCTCACACGAAGAATCTAGAGAGAAGGAACGAGGTACAATTGCAAGAGGAGTCTTTGCACCGTGATACCCAAAAGACGTCCTTGCGCAGGAATATCACCAGATACTCAAAACAAAGTTCTCCGATCCTCGCTGCGAAACTCTTCTCGATCACGAGTGCGTACAGCAGAAAGAGAGAGATCGATTGTTTTTACTAGAATTTCTCCTCGTATCAAGATTCGTTTTCTGGTCGGGTGATTTGAATTATCGACTTGACGAATCCGTATCACAAGAGCGGGCCGTAGCCGCGGTGCACTCCAACGAAACAGATTCCCTAAAGCCATTCGATCAAGTAATAATAGCCATTGTACTGATACACTTATAGATTGTTTTTCCAGCTGAGACAAGAACAGTCAAAGGGTGCAGCGTTTTCCGAGTTTCTTGAGGGGCCAATCACGTTTCCACCGACGTATCGCTACGACGTTGGAACCCAGGACTTTGACTCCAGGTTCATTCATACTGCACGTTCAAAACAAAAGACTTGAATACGATTTTTCCTCTCGAAAAAATTGCGCAGCCCTAAAGCGAGAGTTCCGTCGTGGTGCGACAGAATTTTATGGCGATCTAGACACAAATTAGAAATTGGCTTACAGCAAGACACGTACACGTCATATCAACAATACTGCAACAGCGATCACAAACCAATAGCAGCGCGATTTACGATTGAGTTTCAGCCTGAAAACGCCAAACAGAACGTCGAGTTCGCCTTCCCTAAAACAACATGGGCGTGCAATCAAGTAAAAAAGTAGAAGACAAAGCACTAAGAAAAATGAACTAAAGGTTTTTCTCTTTCTATCAAGAACGCCAGCATACTTTACTCGCTCGAGCCGGGCACCAACGTATCGTCATGGGACTGGATAGGCTTATATAAGGTAGCTAGCTATTTTAGACCCCGATTTATTTAATCTACGTGTTTAGATTGGGTGGTGCAATTTGAAAGACTATGTCACATATTGTTGGGCGTGCTCGGACGATAAACTTCTTCAAAGGAGACGCTGCCAGGTCATTCTAGACGCGGCTGCCGTACCAAGTGAACCGGGGCTGTTTCAGCTCATATATCACAGCAGAAAATATGATCGCGTTCTCGGAATCAGTCCAATATTTGAGGTACAGTAGAAAGAGGAGCCCAGTATTTATCCACTAGTAAGCACGTGCGAATTTAGATTAGCAAGGAATGCTACGTGTAACTCATACAGGTTGAACAGACTATTTTAATTATTTAATTAATTAAATATGCTGCACTAACTTTATGCCACAAGAAGATCGTCGTCGTCGTCGTCGTCGTCGTCGTCGTCGTCTGTGTTGACGCGCCTCTTCGATTAATTTTTTCTTCTGCTTTCTACTCCTCGTCTCACTTCGTCATCATCGTCGCCGTCAATTGTTTCATTGCGGAAGGACAGACTGCCCGTCGTGGCGAGAACGGAGTAGTGATGCTTTGTCGACCAATGCTTTCTCGCTAAAACGACGAGCCCGACGAGGAGTCCAATCACGACGACAGCCAAAACGCAACCGACAATGACGGTCGTTGCGGAAGGTCCCGTTCCTTTCACCGCGTCGCCGTTGTAGCCGCCACTCGTCGTCAAACTTGATCGATCTGAAAAGAAAGAGCTGTCGTACTGTACTCTAAAGACAACGTTCGTTTCTCCTTACTTTGCAATCAATTTTTGGTTTTTCATTGAAACTTGAAACTGGTTCTTTTTGACTGACGTCGTCAGTGAGGTCGTCACTTCATCATTTGACATATCAGAGCCTAAACACTGACTTTAATCCCAGCAAATGCGAGCACTCCGTAGCTTATCTGTTGGTGGAAGCAAGTAGAAAACGGCGGTCGTTCCTGCGCAACAGTAGTTCCTTGAAAGCGACTCCTGTATATAATTATGGCATTGGTAATAATATGGTAGGCTAAGAGACGTATTGCTCTGTACGGAGACAAACCGGTCAATTCGTTGTGAAGCGACGCTTGTTATAATTATTAAAACCGTGTGTTATCGTTCTAAAAATCTTGACCTCGCGGATTTCCAACGAAAAGCGCTAGATCTACTCTAATATACTAATATAACAACCTCGCGCCGTCAAACGGTTCGTGCGAGTCAAAATTTGCAAAGAAAATGCGCTAATTGATTCGGGGGGGCCCCCAAGGCGTATCTTCGCACGTTTTCTTCGAATTAGAACGCGAAAACGGGCACTCGATCGCCAATACGCTCACCGACGCCTTGTTGTTGGCTCCCGCGTAGTTGTCGTCGCCAAAATCGGCCTTTTTCTTCGTCTACTGTGTCTGTCATCGCCACGTTATCACGTGTTCGTTTCCCGATGTCCGGGCCGTTCGACAAGCCCGCGAAAAAGCCAATCGATGATAATGTACAGCGAAACGTAAGAAGAAACTGGGAAGAAGAAGAACGCGACTACGAGGCATCGTACGCCATCTTGGCCTTGAGGCGAGAAATCTTGCCTCATCATTGCCAAGAATAGAATTGCTGACCATGATCATGATGCAATCGATAGTCAAACGGTCATTAAAAATTCGCACCTATTCGAAGGAACCAACCAGAGCGCTAGATGAACCCAACGTGACCTCAACGGACCAATGAGCGCGTTGGGCGGAGCTACACGGTTCAAAAGGGAAGTGCACACCGATTCTCCTTCAGTTGCGGCCTAGGGTGGGTGCGGCGTGGAGCAATCTGCGTCTCATCCTTGACGGACTGGCTCGGGAGATTGGCAAAAGGACAGTCTGGATCGTCGGATCAGCGTGGCCCACGGATTAATCCCGTGCCGGAGCCTCTAAGCAGGGCGATGGGGGGCTTCGGCCTCGGTTCACGCACTGAGCAGAAAGATCGCCTATAAGTCTTATTGTTGCCAAACGAGCACGACCTGCGTTAGGCAGAGTGGGTACGACTCGGAGGGGGTGTCGCAAGCGGTCTGGTTGCCGGCACTTATCTCACCAACTGGCGCGATTAGATTGCGGATGATCTGGCTCAGGAGAATTCGATCTGGGCATTGCACGTCCTTTCCTGTCGACTCCTACAAACGGTGGTCAGCCGCTCTCCATCTCAGAAGCCCTGGTTCTTAGCTTCGGCTTACCAATGTGGTCAGGTATCGTCGCGCCGGGGGACTCGGTATTAGGGGCCGACTACTCGTCCAGGCGGATACTGGTTGAGGTGGCCTATGAGGTCAAAACTCGCCCGAAACTTTTTGGAACGGGTGGCCATTGCTTTGCGGTGGCTGCCTTGAGCTACGAAGCGTCCGAACCTCCCCGTGGTGTAGCTCGGGTAACGCTAATACGGACGCATTCAGAAAAGGTACGTAGAACGATATTTTGACAGTGACTAATTGGGATTTGATTTTTAGATCGCGAGCGCTGAAGGAAAACGATCGACGAAGACGAAGACAGCCGAAGAAAACGATCGGCGAAGACGTACAGAAGGCCCGCGGAAGAACGGACGAACGAACGACGAAAGGAAGGATTGAAAAATACAGTGGACACGCTAGAGTAGGTTTCTGCATGAGTGCATGTACTGTAAAATTACTCTACGAAATAAAATCGAATGTGCGCGTCTTGATCGTGTACGGGGCCGTCGCGCATTCGTCCAGATTTGATTCTCGTTCAGCCTGCGATCTATTGGATTGTTTTCTGAGCGAATTGATCGACGTGGAAGGCAGAGGCAAGCGTTTTCACGCGATTCGACAAAATCGACGCTCGCCGTTTCTTTTTCAGACCTGGAGGCTAGAGCAGGCTTCGAAAATACAGTAGAACTCGGTAGGGACATGAGCGAGGACGATTTTAGCGAAACAAAGAGGTGTAGATCAAGGGAAAAAGAGAATGGTGGTGAATCTGCCTCGCTACAGAGAGCGGCACGCTGCGAGGCGTCTCTGATGCACTCGACAGGCAAAGAGGCGTCTTTGCTTTCGCCTGCTCCGAGTTCTGAGCAGCTAGAGGCCCTGGACGCAGAGCGAGATTTCTTCTTTGTGGTAGACGACTCCCGTATCAACCTGGAAGATATAAATCAATAAAAAAAGGTACTGTACAACTAAAAAGAGTGAGAGAGAGAAAGAAAATGACAAAGACACATTCAAAGACAGTAAGAATATAATATTATGGCAATTGATTTAGAAAGAGCAACCAAATGAAAAAAATGAGATTTCATTTCTCGTTGCTTGAGTCCGGAGCATAGTAAAATCCTTCAAACTGACCATCCTCCTTTTCGTTGAGAGGAGAAGCTTCTATAGAAAAACGTCAGTACGGTTCTTGACACTCCAGCCTCCCCAAATATTTCGATTTACAATCTGTCTAAAAGGGTCTATTGATTCCATTTTGGGCGCCTAGAAAAATAGACGAAGTGCATGCACTAAGTAATACAGTAGTCTACTGTCTAGAATAGAGAAATATATATCTATTTGAAACAAAAAAAAGAAAGAAACCGAGCCAGCATGAAATCTTGAAGTTCCTGGACAAACCGACACTCCAGCCTCTTCAAATTTCAATGTACACACTGACTAAAAGGGGTATGCGTATTGATTCCATTTTTGGGCGCCTAGAAAATGGACGAAGTGTACTAAGTAATTACTCATACTCACGTCGACGGCAACAGCGACAGCATTTTCGTCTCGAAAAAAATTGCACAGCCCTAAAGCGAGAGTTCCGTCGTGATGCGACAGAATTTTATAGCAATCAGGACACAAATTAGAAATTGGCTTACAGCAAGACACGTACACGTCATATCAACAATACTGCAACAGCGATCACAAACCAATAGCAGAGCGATTTACGATTGAGTTTCACCTGAAAACGCCAAACAGAACGTCGATTTCGCCTTCCCTAAAACAACATGGACGTGCAATCAAGACAAAGCGCTAAGAAAAATGAACTAAAGGTTTTCTCTTTCTATCTAGAACGCCCGCATACTTTACTCGCTCGAGCAGGGCACCAGCGTATCATCATGAAACTGGATACGCTTATATAAGGTAGCTAGCTATTTTAGATATGATTGCGTTCTCGGAATCAGTCCCATATTTGAGGGACAGTAGAAAGAGGAGCCCAGTATTTATCCACTAGTAAGCACATGCGAATTTAGATTAGCAAGGAATGCTACGTGTAACTATACGGTTTGAGCAGGGACACTATTATAGTATCGTCTATTTTAATTAATTAATTAATTAAAATATGCTGCACTGACCTTATGCCACAAGAAGATCGTCGTCGTCGTCGTCTGTGTTGACGCGCCTCTTCGATTTCTTTTTTTTCTTCTGCTTTCTACTCCTCGTCACTTCGTCGTCGTCGTCGTCGCCATCAATTGTTTCGTTGCGGAAGGACAGACTGCCCGTCGTGGCGAGAACGGAGTAGTGATGCTTTGTCGACCAATGCTTTCTCGCCAAAACGACGAGCCCGACGAGGAGTCCAATCACGACGACAGCCAAAACGCAACCGACAATGACGGTCGTTGCGGAAGGTCCCGTTCCTTTCACCGCGTTCACCGCGTCGCCGTTGTAGCCGCCACTCGTAGGCACGTCGTCAAATTTGATCGATCTGAAAACAATCGTCATCTAATAAAGACTGCGTTCGTTTCTCCTTACTTTGCAATCAATTTTTGGTTTTTCATTGAAACTTGAAACTGGTTCTTTTTGACCGACGTCGTCAGTGATTTCGTCACTTCGTCGTTTGACATATCAGAGCCTAAAGACTGACTCTAATTCCAGCAAGTGCGAGCTCTCCGTAGCTTACCTGTTGGTGGAAGCAAATAGAAAACAACGGTCGTTCCTGCAACAGTAATTCCTTGAAAGCGATTCCTGTATATATGGCAATTGGTAATAACATGTTAGACTAAAAGAGACGTATTGCACTTACGAAGACAGACCGGTTAACGTCCTCAATTCCTTGAGAAGCGACGCTTGAAATGCGTCTTGCTGTAGCGCGGCGTCGACGCCCGTCGGAAAATCGACATGTACTTCCGACGTACCGAGAGGAGCTGCACGAAAAAGAGAGAAACATATAAGCCTAACGATTCAACCGGTCCTCGCGACTCTCTGATTTTACCTTGAACAGCTGACGCCTCAATGGGATCCGAAAGCGAAGAGTAGCCCTTTGACGTCGACGCGCTGACCCATACGCCGTAGACGACGTTCGGTTTTAAGTTGAAGGCAGTGACGTTCATCTGATTTCCGCGGACGACGTAAATCTTACGTTCACCGCCAGTGTTGTTTTGGCCTTGCTTAACAATTTGCACTTTGAAGTGAAGTAGTTTTCCGTTCAAATGAATGGGACGACTCCACTGGATCATGATTGATGTTAGAGTCATAGGCGTTGAGCGCACGTTCACGGGAGCGCTTGGAACTGAAAAAGAAAAAACGCGCGATTTAGCAGGACTTAGTGTGCAGTGCCGCTTAGGAGTACTCTGGGCCGGGGAGCCTCAAACTTTTGAACGGTACTATAGACCCAGGACTGAGCCACAAGGCCTAGACACGCGCGCGGGAGTACCGATCAATTCTCAAAAGGCACTTACTTGCTTCCGCTGTGGTATTTTTCACTGTCAGACTGGTTGCGCCCGTTTTACCTTCATCGTTGACAAAAGCCAACGCGAATTTGTACGTTGTATACGGCATCAAATCCGTCACAAAATACGCGTAGATGTTTTGTATGGCCACGGGAATGGTGTACGTTTTCTGAGCGCCACCGGGATCAGTCTGCAAAGAGAAGGCAAACAAACAAATAATCGCCGATGGCTATGGCAAAACGTCGACTCCCTGACTTCTGTTATGACGCAATTCTTCGGATTTCCATTAAGAAATCGCAACTGCGGTACATTAAACGTCACTTTAATGGTCATGGAGTTGATCGTCAGAGCGCGAACGCGTTGCGGTGCAAAAGGCGCTGCGAACAAAATAAAAACCGACGACAGAACGTTAACCTATAGCAACTAACTCGTTTCAAGCGTCCTTGCACTAAAGAGCGCTGTTGGGGAACTGGATCCAGCGCTATTGTAAGCTGCTACTTGGAACTGATACTCTGTGTTTGCCATCAGTCCGGAGAATTCGTACAACGTTCCGAAGACGGTCGTCGACGCCACCAGCGCGCCGCGGAGAAACAAAGACGCGTTGTATCCCTGAAGAAAAAAGCAGTGAGTGCCGCGTTTGTTAGTACAAAGTCGCACGGCTGCATCGTACAGTGGGAGGCTCTTGCGTCGGGAGAGTGACGGGAGCCTTCCATCTGAATCCGATTGAACTACTGTCGTGAGTGTAGAAATCGACGTCGGTGGGCGTTGAAGGAGCTGCAGAGATCAAAGAAACAAAAGAATGAGCACTGAAAGTACATAGCACATCGATTGAGGTGCGTTTTACGAGATGTAATGCTGATGCTAGGTGTGAATGCCGATGGCGGGCTACGAATATTTGGAGACGTCACAGCGATGACCTTTACGTAGAGAGTCGTAATAAAAACACGATCAATAGAATAAATTGTCTGTTGCACTGACCGAAAAGTAGTAATTCACATTCCGTTGAAGTCCTCCGACCGTTGCAGACAGCGTGGTCGACGTCTGCGTTCCATTCTGATTTCCATTTGATAAGTACGTGTTAATCTTAGAAGAAGATTTCAGACGTTTTTTTCACGTATGCACAAAGCAAAATACCACATAGCCGGTGATCTTTCCATTGATCTGACTCGGTAGATCCCACGACAGAAAAGCCGTGCCAGTCTTCTTGTTCACATTGACGTGAACGTTCGTCGGCGCGGACGAGGCTACAACGACAATCATGAACAAATAACCGATACTGACGCAATAGGTTTTATACCTGCAGGTTTGGTGGTCGCCGCAACGGGAAAACCCCACGGACCAGATTTTCCGTCGGTAGTGTAGGCTCGAACTTCGAACTGGTACTTGGTGTTTGCTTTCAGTTTTGTTGCCAAATAGGTTAGCTGTCCTGGAGAGATCGAAGAATCGAGCACCGACCACGCAGAATTCGTATTGCCAGAAACCGATCTAGAGAGAGAACACCGTATAAGGACCGAGTAGGAGAAACAAGCTATACACGGTTCGTAAATGATCTAATTTCGGGAGAAGTTAGCAGTTCTAATGCTTTTATGAACATCTACCTAATTTGTATGGCGTAGCTCGCGACTGTTCCTTCCGGTGGAGGTTGCCAGTTGACGATAATATCGGACGCCGTTTGAACGGAGAGTGTCACATGCTGAGGAAGAAAATCTGAAGAAAAGGAAAGACGCAGGCAGGCGATGACCGATTCTTGTAGAAACAAAAGTCATTCCAATTACTTGCAACGGTCAACGTTGTTTGCGACGACAATTTTCCGTTGCCATTGGCGACCGCAACAGAAATTTTCCAGCTGTCAAAAAATGCATCGCGTTGACGAAAGAAAGCGCCTTGTTTCCTACCTTCCAGCGGTTGTAAACGTATATTTGAGAAAAGCTTGGGGCCTCGTCATCGTCACTGTTGACAAGTGAGAATGCACAAACGTCCACGTGTACTGAAGTCCAGACATGCTCGCCTACAACAAAGTCCTAAACCATTCGTTATAAGCGTATCTGAATAAATCGTACGTTTTGGTTCGCCAGTTTCGCAAATAAAAGAACGCCTTCACCTACTGAAGGTGTTTCCGGAACCATCGTTATGCTCACGGTTTGTTGACTAAAAGGAGCTGAAAACACGTTAGCAGGTGAACGGAGAGCCCCATTTTTCAATTATGAACGTCGAGGAGACCTGTCGTAGAAACTTCGAGGAAGGCGTATTGGGTGAAACTGGGCATGATGACGGAGACGTGAACAATGAATCGACCGAGTCTACAAAATAGGTATCAGTCGATAAATTCCTACGCGCCATCGTATGTCTCTCTGTACGTTGAATAGGAATGCTGAACTTTTGCAAATGCGGAGCCTTGCCCAATCTTTACGTTCTGATCACCAAAGTCCCAGTGAAAGAGAGCACTGGAAATGTTAGTGTTGGATGTAACAGTAAAAGTGATAGGAGTGTTTGCCCTTCCAATCAGCTGAGAGTTCACCGGCTGCAAATCGGAAGTAATAGAGGCTAAAGGCCAACAAGATACAAGTTTTAAATTATCCTCTGTACGGCAGTAATATAGCTCATACCGGATTGGGGACACGGAACAGTAACAGGACTATACAAAGCCTCTTCTCCACCACTGCACGTGTCGCCAGCCACCTTGCGGTAGCTATACAAATTAAAAGGAGCGCGACTCTCATTTTTAGGCGTTTCCATTAAAAAGAACTCACCCTTTTGATACAGCGTACGTGCCCGCGCAGTTGACCGGCGGAACGATTTCGAGTAGCTGACCATTGGACGCCAAGCACGGATCTCCAACGGAATTCATTTCAAAACCGAAATCACTGCAAGAAGTATCTCGAGTCCTCCCCAAAAATCTCCCAATATATTTACGCGACAAACCATTCGTAATCTTCTCGGCCACATGAACAATTCGTCGACGATATGGCCCGATCGTAGTTTCGTCCGTTGAAACAAGCGGTCGTTCTGCGTCGTCGCTCGTAGACGTAGTCTCTTCCCAATATGCAGGCTTTCTCCTCCGTTCTTTCGTCAGACGGATGCCACTGAGCGTAGTCCTTCTTTGCGCAATCTTTGCCCAATTCACCGCGCAAATCGACTCGAACGATAACCCTATACATACAGTATATGTATGTTCATTTCTATACTCCCGACTCTTACCATTCGCGTTTTCCTGGATAGTCACCGTAGACGCTGAAGACCGTCGATCGTTCGCCTGGTTCGGCGACGATCCCGTACGCGTATACGTCGAACTGGCTAAAATTTTTTCGTTTCCACGTCAGCCCTTCGTCAACAGTAAACCTAAAAACATTTCGTTGACCGTGCCACCTCCGCTAATCAGAGTTCTGCCGATAATTTTTTAAGTGTAGCGGAAGCATAGATATAACATCCCAAGAAAAATTTTATAGAGGCGTGGTTACTAAAAAATTTAGCTTTAGTTTAACAATCAATAGAAAAGGCTTCACTCGCCATTTTTTAATACTAATATATTTTCGTTTCTTACATAATATGATTGGTCGGTTGGAATTTGTCGATCGCGACAATGACTCCGCCGTGGTCACCCATATTGTAATAGTTTTCGCCTGGCAGACTCTAGGAAGTAGTCAACATACACTCTCTCACTCCTCCTATTTATACGGTACCTGCTGCCATGTGACGCCACCGTTGTTTGAAAGGTAGACGTCGTAGCTGAATCTCACCGTCTTTCCAAGCATGCCCGTCGCAATAATCAGACCGGGAGCTTGTGGACTGGAGAATATTTCCTCCGCTCTCGAATACGGATTATAGTGAACCCACTCCTGAGCCAAATGAAGCGAGCAGTCCGGCTAAAAAAGAAAAATACCTAAGGCAATTCATAATCACGCGATTGTCCTACGAGGAAACAGTTGATGGGAACGTTATTGACGTCGGCAAGAGGCGGCGTCACGTACGTCCATTCGCCGCCTTTGTCGAACGAGATGACGGTACGAAGAGGACGTTGTCCGACTTGGCCGATTTCCAATTGCGTCGCCACGTAGACGCCGCGCAGAGCGGCGATCCGTTCGAAGTCGAGCAGACGAAAGGGAACGTAGCGATTGTACCAAGACGGCGACGTGCCCGTGCGAGGATTGTGGTAGAGCGCTCGTTCGAGCGAGAGAGAAAATCGGTGACCCATCGCTTGGGATATGTAGAGATTCGTGCTGTTCGTCGCGTGATTGACGGCCACGAACACCTGGCCCTCACTGGCATCAGCTATAAAGTACTCCTGCCAAAGGAAGAGATATTAAATTGAGGGCCTAATCTTTGATTCTAAAGGCTAAATATTAAACTGAGAACCTAATATTTGATTCTAAAGTCCTAAATATTAAATTGAGGGCCTAATCTTTGATTCTAAAAGCCAAATATTAAATTCATGGCTTAATCTTTGATTTTAAAGGCCTAAGTATTAAATTCAGGGCCTAATCTTTGATTCACAGAGCCTAAATGTTAAATTGAGGGACTAATCTTTGATTCTAAAGGCCTAAGTATTAAATTGAGGGCCTAATCTTTGATTCTAAAGGCCTAAACTTTAAATTGAGGGCCTAATCTTTGATTCTAAAGGCTAAATATTAAATTGAGGACCTAATTTTGATTCTAAAGACTTAAATATAAAATTGAGTGCATAACCTTTGATTCTAAAGTCCTAAATATTAAATTGAGGGCCTAATCTTTGATTCTAAAGGCCTTAACTTTAAATTGAGGGCCTAATCCTTGATTCACAGGGCCTAAATGTTAAATTGAGGGACTAATCTTTGATTCTAAAGGCCTAAGTATTAAATTAAGGGCCTAATCTTTGATTCTAAAGGCCAAAATATTAAATTGAGGGCCTAATCTCTGATTCACAGGGCCTAAATATTAAATTGAGGGCCTAATCTTTGATTCTAAAGGCCTCAGTAATAAATTGAGGGCCTAATCTTTGATTCACAGAGCCTAAATGTTAAATTGAGAGACTAATCTTTGATTCTAAAAGCCTAAGTATTAAATTGAGGGCCTAATCTTTGATTCCAAAGGCCTAAATATTTAAAGGACGACCTAATCTTTGATTCTAAAGGCCTCAGTATTAAATTGATGGCCTAATCTTTGATTCCAAAGACCAGAATATTAAATTGAGGGCCTAATCTTTGCTTCTAAAGACCTAAGAATAAAATTGAGTGCATAATCTTTGATTCTAAAGATCTAAATATTAAATTGAGGAACTAATCTTTGATTCTAAAGGCCTAAGTATTAAATTGGGGGCCTAATCTTTGATTCTAAAGGCCTAAACTTTAAATTGAGGGCCTAATCTTTGATTCTAAAGGCCTAAGTATTAAATTAAGGGCCTAATCTTTGATTCTAAAGGCCAAATATTAAATTAAGGGCCTAATCTTTGATTCTAAAGGCCAAAATATTAAATTGAGGGCCTAATCTCTGATTCACAGGGCCTAAATATTAAATTGAGAGCCTAATCTTAGATTCTAAAGGCCTAAACTTTAAATTGAGGGCCTAATCTTTGATTCTAAAGACCTAAATAAAAAATTGAGTACATAACCTTTGATTCTAAAGTCCTAAATATTAAATTGAGGGCCTAATCTTTGATTCTAAAGGCCTCAGTAATAAATTCAGGGCCTAATCTTTGATTCACAGAGCGTAAATGTTAAATTGAGGGGCTAATCTTTGATTATAAAGGCCTAAATGTTAAATTGAGGACCTAATCTTTGATTCTAAATGCCAAATATTAAATTAGGAGCCTAATCTTTGATTCTAAAGGCCAAAATATTAAATTGAGGGCCTAATCTCTGATTCACAGGGCCTAAATATTAAATTGAGGGCCTAATCTTTGATTCTAAAGGCCTCAGTAATAAATTGAGGGCCTAATCTTTGATTCACAGAGCCTAAATGTTAAATTGAGGGACTAATCTTTGATTATAAAGGCCTAAGTATTAAATTGAGGGCCTAATCTTTCATTCTAAAGGCCTAAGTATTAAATTGAGAGCCTAATCTTTGATTCTAAAGGCTAAATATTAAATTGAGGACCTAATCTTTGATTCTAAAGACCTAAATATAAAATTGAGTGCATAACCTTTGATTCTAAGGTCCTAAATATTAAATTGAGGGCCTAATCTTTGATTCTAAAGGCCTAAACTTTAAATTAAGGGCCTAATCTTTGATTCTAAATGCCAAATATTAAATTAAGGGCCTAATCTTTGATTCTAAAGGCCAAAATATTAAATTGAGGGCCTAATCTCTGATTCACAGGGCCTAAATATTAAATTGAGAGCCTAATCTTAGATTCTAAAGGCCTAAACTTTAAATTGAGGGCCTAATCTTTGATTCTAAAGACCTAAATAAAAAATTGAGTGCATAACCTTTGATTCTAAAGTCCTAAATATTAAATTGAGGGCCTAATCTTTGATTCTAAAGGCCTCAGTAATAAATTCAGGGAATAATCTTTGATTCACAGAGCGTAAATGTTAAATTGAGGGACTAATCTTTGATTATAAAGGCCTAAGTATTAAATTGAGGGCCTAATCTTTGATTCTAAAGACCTAAATAAAAAATTGAGTGCATAACCTTTGATTCTAAAGTCCCAAATATTAAATTGAGGGCCTAATCTTTGATTCTAAAGACCTAAATATAAAACTGAGTGCATAACCTTTGATTCTAAAGTCGTAAATATTAAATTGAGGGCCTAATCTTTGATTCTAAAGGCCAAAATATTAAATTGAGAGCCTAATCTTTGATTCTAAAGACCTAAATATAAAATTGAGTGCCTAATCTTTGATTCTAAAAACCTAGATATTAAATTGAGGGCCTAATCTTTGATTCTAAATGCCAAATATTAAATTAAGAGCCTAATCTTTGATTCTAAAGGTCAAAATATTAAATTGAGGGCCTAATCTCTGATTCAGAGCGCCTAAATATTAAATTGAGGGCCTAATATTTGATTCTAAAGGCCTCAGTAATAAATTGAGGGCATAATCTTTGATTCACAGAGCCTAAATGTTAAATTGAGGGACTAATCTTTGATTATAAAGGCCTAAGTATTAAATTGAGGACCTAATCTTTGATTCTAAAGGCCTAAACTTTAAATTGAGGGCCTAATCTTTGATTCTAAAGTTCTAAATATTAAATTGAGGGCCTAATCTTTGATTCTAAATGCCTAAACTTCAAATTGAGGGGCTAATCTTTGATTCTAAAGGCCTAAATATTAAATTGAGGGCCTAATCTTTGATTCTAAATGCCAAATATTAAATTAAGAGCCTAATCTTTGATTCTAAAGGCGAAAATATTAAATTGAGGACCTAATCTCTGATTCACAGGGCCTAAATATTAAATTGAGGGCCTAATCTTTGATTCTAAAGGCCTCAGTAATAAATTGAGGGCCTAATCTTTGATTCACAGAGCCTAAATGTTAAATTGAGGGACTAATCTTTGATTATAAAGGCCTAAGTATTAAATTGAGGGCCTAATCTTTGATTCTAAAGGCCTAAACTTTAAATTCAGGGCCTAATCTTTTATTCTAAAGACCTAAATATAAAACTGAGTGCATAACCTTTGATTCTAAAGTCGTCAATATTAAATTGAGGGCCTAATCTTTGATTCTAAAGACCTAAATATAAAATTGAGTGCATAACCTTTGATTCTAAAGGCCAAAATATTAAATTGAGGGCCTAATCTTTGATTCTAAAGGCCTAAACTTTAAATTAAGGGCCTAATCTTTGATTCTAAAGACCTAAATATAAAATTGAGTGCCTAATCTTTGATTCTAAAGGCCTAAATATTAAATTGAGGGCCTAATCTTTGATTCTAAATGCCAAATATTAAATTAAGAGCCTAATCTTTGATTCTAAAGGCCAAAATCTTAAATTGAGGGCCTAATCTCTGATTAACAGGGCCTAAATATTAAATTGAGGGCCTAATCTTTGATTCTAAAGGCCTCAGTAATAAATTGAGGGCCTAATCTTTGATTCTAAAAGCCAAAATATTAAATTGAGGGCCTAATCTCTGATTCACAGAGCCTAAATATTAAATTGAGAGCCTAATCTTTGATTCTAAAGGCCTAAACTTTAAATTGAGGGCCTAATCTTTGATTCTAAAGACCTAAAAATAAATTGAGTGCATAACCTTTGATTCTAAAGTCCTAAATATTAAATTGAGGGCCTAATCTTTGATTCTAAAGGCCTAAACTTTAAATTGAGGGCCTAATCCTTGATTCACAGGGCCTAAATGTTAAATTGAGGGACTAATCTTTGATTCTAGAGGCCTAAGTATTAAATTGAGGGCCTAATCTTTGATCCTAAAGGTCTAAACTTTAAATTGAGGGCCTAATCTTTGATTCTAAAGACCTAAATATAAAACTGAGTGCATAACCTTTGATTCTAAAGTCGTAAATATTAAATTGAGGGCCTAATCTTTGATTCTAAAGGCCAAAATATTAAATTGAGGGCCTAATCTTTGATTCTAAAGGCCTGAACTTTAAATTAAGGGCCTAATCTTTGATTCTAAAGACCTAAATATAAAATTGAGTGCCTAATCTTTGATTCTAAAGGCCTAAATATTAAATTGAGGGCCTAATCTTTGATTCTAAAGGCCTAAGTATTAAATTGAGAGCATAATCTTTGAATCTAAAGGCTAAATATTAAATTGAGGACCTAATCTTTGATTCTAAAGACCTAAATATAAAATTGAGTTCATAACCTTTGATTCTAAAGTCCTAAATATTAAATTGAGGGTATAATCTTTGATTCGAAAGACCTAAACTTTAAATTGAGGACCTAATCTTTGATTCTAAAGGCCTAAACTTTAAATTGAGGGCCTAATCTTTGATTCTAAAGACCTAAATATAAAATTGAGTGCCTAATCTTTGATTCTAAAGGCCTAAATGTTAAATTGAGGACCTAATCTTTGATTCTAAATGCCAAATATTAAATTAGGAGCCTAATCTTTGATTCTAAAGGCCAAAATATTAAATTGAGGGCCTAATCTCTGATTCACAGGGCCTAAATATTAAATTGAGGGCCTAATCTTTGATTCTAAAGGCCTCAGTAATAAATTGAGGGCCTAATCTTTGATTCACAGAGCCTAAATGTTAAATTGAGGGACTAATCTTTGATTATAAAGGCCTAAGTATTAAATTGAGGGCCTAATCTTTCATTCTAAAGGCCTAAGTATTAAATTGAGAGCCTAATCTTTGATTCTAAAGGCTAAATATTAAATTGAGGACCTAATCTTTGATTCTAAGGATCTAAATATAAAATTGAGTGCATAACCTTTGATTCTAAGGTCCTAAATATTAAATTGAGGGCCTAATCTTTGATTCTAAAGGCCTAAACTTTAAATTAAGGGCCTAATCTTTGATTCTAAATGCCAAATATTAAATTAAGGGCCTAATCTTTGATTCTAAAGGCCAAAATATTAAATTGAGGGCCTAATCTCTGATTCACAGGGCCTAAATATTAAATTGAGAGCCTAATCTTAGATTCTAAAGGCCTAAACTTTAAATTGAGGGCCTAATCTTTGATTCTAAAGACCTAAATAAAAAATTGAGTGCATAACCTTTGATTCTAAAGTCCTAAATATTAAATTGAGGGCCTAATCTTTGATTCTAAAGGCCTCAGTAATAAATTCAGGGCCTAATCTTTGATTCACAGAGCGTAAATGTTAAATTGAGGGACTAATCTTTGATTATAAAGGCCTAAGTATTAAATTGAGGGCCTAATCTTTGATTCTAAAGACCTAAATAAAAAATTGAGTGCATAACCTTTGATTCTAAAGTCCCAAATATTAAATTGAGGGCCTAATCTTTGATTCTAAAGACCTAAATATAAAACTGAGTGCATAACCTTTGATTCTAAAGTCGTAAATATTAAATTGAGGGCCTAATCTTTGATTCTAAAGGCCAAAATATTAAATTGAGGGCCTAATCTTTGATTCTAAAGACCTAAATATAAAATTGAGTGCCTAATCTTTGATTCTAAAGGCCTAGATATTAAATTGAGGGCCTAATCTTTGATTCTAAATGCCAAATATTAAATTAAGAGCCTAATCTTTGATTCTAAAGGCCAAAATATTAAATTGAGGGCCTAATCTCTGATTCACAGGGCCTAAATATTAAATTGAGGGCCTAATCTTTGATTCTAAAGGCCTCAGTAATAAATTGAGGGCATAATCTTTGATTCACAGAGCCTAAATGTTAAATTGAGGGACTAATCTTTGATTATAAAGGCCTAAGTATTAAATTGAGGACCTAATCTTTGATTCTAAAGGCCTAAACATTAAATTGAGGGCCTAATCTTTGATTCTAAATGCCAAATATTAAATTAAGGGCCTAATCTTTGATTCTAAAGGCCAAAATATTAAATTGAGGGCCTAATCTTTGATTCAAAGAGCCTAAATATAAAATTGAGTGCATAACCTTTGATTCTAAAGTCCTAAATATTAAATTAAGGGCCTAATCTTTGATTCTAAAGTCGTAAATATTAAATTGAGGGCCTAATCTTTGATTCGAAAGACCTAAACTTTAAATTGAGGGCCTAATCTTTGATTCTAAAGTTCTAAATATTAAATTGAGGGCCTAATCTTTGATTCTAAATGCCTAAACTTCAAATTGAGGGCTAATCTTTGATTCTAAAGGCCTAAATATTAAATTGAGGGCCTAATCTTTGATTCTAAATGCCAAATATTAAATTAAGAGCCTAATCTTTGATTCTAAAGGCGAAAATATTAAATTGAGGACCTAATCTCTGATTCACAGGGCCTAAATATTAAATTGAGGGCCTAATCTTTGATTCTAAAGGCCTCAGTAATAAATTGAGGGCCTAATCTTTGATTCACAGAGCCTAAATGTTAAATTGAGGGACTAATCTTTGATTATAAAGGCCTAAGTATTAAATTGAGGGCCTAATCTTTGATTCTAAAGGCCTAAACTTTAAATTCAGAGCCTAATCTTTTATTCTAAAGACCTAAATATAAAACTCAGTGCATAACCTTTGATTCAAAAGTCGTCAATATTAAATTGAGGGCCTAATCTTTGATTCTAAAGACCTAAATATAAAATTGAGTGCATAACCTTTGATTCTAAAGGCCTAAACTTTAAATTGAGGGCCTAATCTTTGATTCTAAAGACCTAAAAATAAATTGAGTGCATAACCTTTGATTCTAAAGTCCTAAATATTAAATTGAGGGCCTAATCTTTGATTCTAAAGGCCTAAACTTTAAATTGAGGGCCTAATCCTTGATTCACAGGGCCTAAATGTTAAATTGAGGGACTAATCTTTGATTCTAGAGGCCTAAGTATTAAATTGAGGGCCTAATCTTTGATCCTAAAGGTCTAAACTTTAAATTGAGGGCCTAATCTTTGATTCTAAAGACCTAAATATAAAACTGAGTGCATAACCTTTGATTCTAAAGTCGTAAATATTAAATTGAGGGCCTAATCTTTGATTCTAAAGGCCAAAATATTAAATTGAGGGCCTAATCTTTGATTCTAAAGGCCTAAACTTTAAATTAAGGGCCTAATCTTTGATTCTAAAGACCTAAATATAAAATTGAGTGCCTAATCTTTGATTCTAAAGGCCTAAATATTAAATTGAGGGCCTAATCTTTGATTCTAAAGGCCTAAGTATTAAATTGAGAGCATAATCTTTGAATCTAAAGGCTAAATATTAAATTGAGGACCTAATCTTTGATTCTAAAGACCTAAATATAAAATTGAGTTCATAACCTTTGATTCTAAAGTCCTAAATATTAAATTGAGGGTATAATCTTTGATTCGAAAGACCTAAACTTTAAATTGAGGGCCTAATCTTTGATTCTAAAGGCCTAAACTTTAAATTGAGGGCCTAATCTTTGATTCTAAAGACCTAAATATAAAATTGAGTGCCTAATCTTTGATTCTAAAGGCCTAAATGTTAAATTGAGGACCTAATCTTTGATTCTAAATGCCAAATATTAAATTAGAGCCTAATCTTTGATTCTAAAGGCCAAAATATTAAATTGAGGGCCTAATCTCTGATTCACAGGGCCTAAATATTAAATTGAGGGCCTAATCTTTGATTCTAAAGGCCTCAGTAATAAATTGAGGGCCTAATCTTTGATTCACAGAGCCTAAATGTTAAATTGAGGGACTAATCTTTGATTATAAAGGCCTAAGTATTAAATTGAGGGCCTAATCTTTCATTCTAAAGGCCTAAGTATTAAATTGAGAGCCTAATCTTTGATTCTAAAGGCTAAATATTAAATTGAGGACCTAATCTTTGATTCTAAGGACCTAAATATAAAATTGAGTGCATAACCTTTGATTCTAAGGTCCTAAATATTAAATTGAGGGCCTAATCTTTGATTCTAAAGGCCTAAACTTTAAATTAAGGGCCTAATCTTTGATTCTAAATGCCAAATATTAAATTAAGGGCCTAATCTTTGATTCTAAAGGCCAAAATATTAAATTGAGGGCCTAATCTCTGATTCACAGGGCCTAAATATTAAATTGAGAGCCTAATCTTAGATTCTAAAGGCCTAAACTTTAAATTGAGGGCCTAATCTTTGATTCTAAAGACATAAATAAAAAATTGAGTGCATAACCTTTGATTCTAAAGTCCTAAATATTAAATTGAGGGCCTAATCTTTGATTCTAAAGGCCTCAGTAATAAATTCAGGGCCTAATCTTTGATTCACAGAGCGTAAATGTTAAATTGAGGGACTAATCTTTGATTATAAAGGCCTAAGTATTAAATTGAGGGCCTAATCTTTGATTCTAAAGACCTAAATAAAAAATTGAGTGCATAACCTTTGATTCTAAAGTCCCAAATATTAAATTGAGGGCCTAATCTTTGATTCTAAAGACCTAAATATAAAACTGAGTGCATAACCTTTGATTCTAAAGTCGTAAATATTAAATTGAGGGCCTAATCTTTGATTCTAAAGGCCAAAATATTAAATTGAGGGCCTAATCTTTGATTCTAAAGACCTAAATATAAAATTGAGTGCCTAATCTTTGATTCTAAAGGCCTAGATATTAAATTGAGGGCCTAATCTTTGATTCTAAATGCCAAATATTAAATTAAGAGCCTAATCTTTGATTCTAAAGGCCAAAATATTAAATTGAGGGCCTAATCTCTGATTCACAGGGCCTAAATATTAAATTGAGGGCCTAATCTTTGATTCTAAAGGCCTCAGTAATAAATTGAGGGCATAATCTTTGATTCACAGAGCCTAAATGTTAAATTGAGGGACTAATCTTTGATTATAAAGGCCTAAGTATTAAATTGAGGACCTAATCTTTGATTCTAAAGGCCTAAACATTAAATTGAGGGCCTAATCTTTGATTCTAAATGCCAAATATTAAATTAAGGGCCTAATCTTTGATTCTAAAGACCAAAATATTAAATTGAGGGCCTAATCTTTGATTCAAAGAGCCTAAATATAAAATTGAGTGCATAACCTTTGATTCTAAAGTCCTAAATATTAAATTAAGGGCCTAATCTTTGATTCTAAAGTCGTAAATATTAAATTGAGGGCCTAATCTTTGATTCGAAAGACCTAAACTTTAAATTGAGGGCCTAATCTTTGATTCTAAAGTTCTAAATATTAAATTGAGGGCCTAATCTTTGATTCTAAATGCCTAAACTTCAAATTGAGGGGCTAATCTTTGATTCTAAAGGCCTAAATATTAAATTGAGGGCCTAATCTTTGATTCTAAATGCCAAATATTAAATTAAGAGCCTAATCTTTGATTCTAAAGGCGAAAATATTAAATTGAGGACCTAATCTCTGATTCACAGGGCCTAAATATTAAATTGAGGGCCTAATCTTTGATTCTAAAGGCCTCAGTAATAAATTGAGGGCCTAATCTTTGATTCACAGAGCCTAAATGTTAAATTGAGGGACTAATCTTTGATTATAAAGGCCTAAGTATTAAATTGAGGGCCTAATCTTTGATTCTAAAGGCCTAAACTTTAAATTCAGGGCCTAATCTTTTATTCTAAAGACCTAAATATAAAACTGAGTGCATAACCTTTGATTCTAAAGTCGTCAATATTAAATTGAGGGCCTAATCTTTGATTCTAAAGACCTAAATATAAAATTGAGTGCATAACCTTTGATTCTAAAGGCCAAAATATTAAATTGAGGGCCTAATCTTTGATTCTAAAGGCCTAAACTTTAAATTAAGGGCCTAATCTTTGATTCTAAAGACCTAAATATAAAATTGAGTGCCTAATCTTTGATTCTAAAGGCCTAAATATTAAACAGGGCCTAATCTTTGATTCTAAATGCCAAATATTAAATTAAGAGCCTAATCTTTGATTCTAAAGGCCAAAATCTTAAATTGAGGGCCTAATCTCTGATTAACAGGGCCTAAATATTAAATTGAGGGCCTAATCTTTGATTCTAAAGGCCTAAACTTTAAATTAAGAGCCTAATCTTTGATTCTAAAGGCCAAAATCTTAAATTGAGGGCCTAATCTCTGATTAACAGGGCCTAAATATTAAATTGAGGGCCTAATCTTTGATTCTAAAGGCCTCAGTATTAAATTGAGGGCCTAATTTTTGATTCTAAAGGCCTAAACTTTAAATTGAGGGCCTAATCTTTGATTCTAAATGCCAAATATTAAATTAAGGGCCTAATCTTTGATTCTAAAAGCCAAAATATTAAATTGAGGGCCTAATCTTTGATTCTAAAGGCCTAAACTTTAAATTGAGGGCCTAATCCTTGATTCACAGGGCCTAAATGTTAAATTGAGGGACTAATCTTTGATTCTAGAGGCCTAAGTATTAAATTGAGGGCCTAATCTTTGATCCTAAAGGTCTAAACTTTAAATTGAGGGCCTAATCTTTGATTCTAAAGACCTAAATATAAAACTGAGTGCATAACCTTTGATTCTAAAGTCGTAAATATTAAATTGAGGGCCTAATCTTTGATTCTAAAGGCCAAAATATTAAATTGAGGGCCTAATCTTTGATTCTAAAGGCCTAAACTTTAAATTGAGGGCCTAATCTCTGATTCTAAAGACCTAAAAATAAATTGAGTGCATAACCTTTGATTCTAAAGTCCTAAATATTAAATTGAGGGCCTAATCTTTGATTCTAAAGGCCTAAGTATTAAATTGAGAACATAATCTTTGATTCTAAAGCCTAAATATTAAATTGAGGACCTAATCTTTGATTCTAAAGAACTAAATATAAAATTGAGTGCCTAATCTTTGATTCTAAAGGCCTAAATATTAAATTGAGGGCCTAATCTTTGATTCTAAAGGCCTAAGTATTAAATTGAGAGCATAATCTTTGAATCTAAAGGCTAAATATTAAATTGAGGACCTAATCTTTGATTCTAAAGACCTAAATATAAAATTGAGTTCATAACCTTTGATTCTAAAGTCCTAAATA
This sequence comes from Oscarella lobularis, assembly GCF_947507565.1. NCBI lineage: Eukaryota > Metazoa > Porifera > Homoscleromorpha > Homosclerophorida > Oscarellidae > Oscarella > Oscarella lobularis. Next base: position 1,475,646 of record NC_089179.1, on the reverse strand, counting down.
TTAAATTGAGGGTATAATCTTTGATTCGAAAGACCTAAACTTTAAATTGAGGACCTAATCTTTGATTCTAAAGGCCTAAACTTTAAATTGAGGGCCTAATCTTTGATTCTAAAGACCTAAATATAAAATTGAGTGCCTAATCTTTGATTCTAAAGGCCTAAATGTTAAATTGAGGACCTAATCTTTGATTCTAAATGCCAAATATTAAATTAGGAGCCTAATCTTTGATTCTAAAGGCCAAAATATTAAATTGAGGGCCTAATCTCTGATTCACAGGGCCTAAATATTAAATTGAGGGCCTAATCTTTGATTCTAAAGGCCTCAGTAATAAATTGAGGGCCTAATCTTTGATTCACAGAGCCTAAATGTTAAATTGAGGGACTAATCTTTGATTATAAAGGCCTAAGTATTAAATTGAGGGCCTAATCTTTCATTCTAAAGGCCTAAGTATTAAATTGAGAGCCTAATCTTTGATTCTAAAGGCTAAATATTAAATTGAGGACCTAATCTTTGATTCTAAGGATCTAAATATAAAATTGAGTGCATAACCTTTGATTCTAAGGTCCTAAATATTAAATTGAGGGCCTAATCTTTGATTCTAAAGGCCTAAACTTTAAATTAAGGGCCTAATCTTTGATTCTAAATGCCAAATATTAAATTAAGGGCCTAATCTTTGATTCTAAAGGCCAAAATATTAAATTGAGGGCCTAATCTCTGATTCACAGGGCCTAAATATTAAATTGAGAGCCTAATCTTAGATTCTAAAGGCCTAAACTTTAAATTGAGGGCCTAATCTTTGATTCTAAAGACCTAAATAAAAAATTGAGTGCATAACCTTTGATTCTAAAGTCGTAAATATTAAATTGAGGGCCTAATCTTTGATTCTAAAGGCCTCAGTAATAAATTCAGGGCCTAATCTTTGATTCACAGAGCGTAAATGTTAAATTGAGGGACTAATCTTTGATTATAAAGGCCTAAGTATTAAATTGAGGGCCTAATCTTTGATTCTAAAGACCTAAATAAAAAATTGAGTGCATAACCTTTGATTCTAAAGTCCCAAATATTAAATTGAGGGCCTAATCTTTGATTCTAAAGACCTAAATATAAAACTGAGTGCATAACCTTTGATTCTAAAGTCGTAAATATTAAATTGAGGGCCTAATCTTTGATTCTAAAGGCCAAAATATTAAATTGAGGGCCTAATCTTTGATTCTAAAGACCTAAATATAAAATTGAGTGCCTAATCTTTGATTCTAAAGGCCTAGATATTAAATTGAGGGCCTAATCTTTGATTCTAAATGCCAAATATTAAATTAAGAGCCTAATCTTTGATTCTAAAGGCCAAAATATTAAATTGAGGGCCTAATCTCTGATTCACAGGGCCTAAATATTAAATTGAGGGCCTAATCTTTGATTCTAAAGGCCTCAGTAATAAATTGAGGGCATAATCTTTGATTCACAGAGCCTAAATGTTAAATTGAGGGACTAATCTTTGATTATAAAGGCCTAAGTATTAAATTGAGGACCTAATCTTTGATTCTAAAGGCCTAAACATTAAATTGAGGGCCTAATCTTTGATTCTAAATGCCAAATATTAAATTAAGGGCCTAATCTTTGATTCTAAAGGCCAAAATATTAAATTGAGGGCCTAATCTTTGATTCAAAGAGCCTAAATATAAAATTGAGTGCATAACCTTTGATTCTAAAGTCCTAAATATTAAATTAAGGGCCTAATCTTTGATTCTAAAGTCGTAAATATTAAATTGAGGGCCTAATCTTTGATTCGAAAGACCTAAACTTTAAATTGAGGGCCTAATCTTTGATTCTAAAGTTCTAAATATTAAATTGAGGGCCTAATCTTTGATTCTAAATGCCTAAACTTCAAATTGAGGGCTAATCTTTGATTCTAAAGGCCTAAATATTAAATTGAGGGCCTAATCTTTGATTCTAAATGCCAAATATTAAATTAAGAGCCTAATCTTTGATTCTAAAGGCGAAAATATTAAATTGAGGACCTAATCTCTGATTCACAGGGCCTAAATATTAAATTGAGGGCCTAATCTTTGATTCTAAAGGCCTCAGTAATAAATTGAGGGCCTAATCTTTGATTCACAGAGCCTAAATGTTAAATTGAGGGACTAATCTTTGATTATAAAGGCCTAAGTATTAAATTGAGGGCCTAATCTTTGATTCTAAAGGCCTAAACTTTAAATTCAGGGCCTAATCTTTTATTCTAAAGACCTAAATATAAAACTGAGTGCATAACCTTTGATTCTAAAGTCGTCAATATTAAATTGAGGGCCTAATCTTTGATTCTAAAGACCTAAATATAAAATTGAGTGCATAACCTTTGATTCTAAAGGCCAAAATATTAAATTGAGGGCCTAATCTTTGATTCTAAAGGCCTAAACTTTAAATTAAGGGCCTAATCTTTGATTCTAAAGACCTAAATATAAAATTGAGTGCCTAATCTTTGATTCTAAAGGCCTAAATATTAAACAGGGCCTAATCTTTGATTCTAAATGCCAAATATTAAATTAAGAGCCTAATCTTTGATTCTAAAGGCCAAAATCTTAAATTGAGGGCCTAATCTCTGATTAACAGGGCCTAAATATTAAATTGAGGGCCTAATCTTTGATTCTAAAGGCCTAAACTTTAAATTAAGAGCCTAATCTTTGATTCTAAAGGCCAAAATCTTAAATTGAGGGCCTAATCTCTGATTAACAGGGCCTAAATATTAAATTGAGGGCCTAATCTTTGATTCTAAAGGCCTCAGTATTAAATTGAGGGCCTAATTTTTGATTCTAAAGGCCTAAACTTTAAATTGAGGGCCTAATCTCTGATTCTAAAGACCTAAAAATAAATTGAGTGCATAACCTTTGATTCTAAAGTCCTAAATATTAAATTGAGGGCCTAATCTTTGATTCTAAAGGCCTAAGTATTAAATTGAGAACATAATCTTTGATTCTAAAGCCTAAATATTAAATTGAGGACCTAATCTTTGATTCTAAAGAACTAAATATAAAATTGAGTGCATAACCTTTGATTCTAAAGTCCTAAATATTAAATTGAGGGTCTAATCTTTGATTCTAAAGGCCTAAACTTTAAATTGAGGGCCTAATCCTTGATTCACAGGGCCTAAATGTTAAATTGAGGGACTAATCTTTGATTCTAAAGGCCTAAGTATTAAATTAAGGGCCTAATCTTTGATTCTAAAGGCCAAAATATTAAATTGAGGGCCTAATCTCTGATTCACAGGGCCTAAATATTAAATTGAGGGCCTAATCTTTGATTCTAAAGGCCTCAGTAATAAATTGAGGGCCTAATCTTTGATTCACAGAGCCTAAATGTTAAATTGAGGGACTAATCTTTGATTCTAAAAGCCTAAGTATTAAATTGAGGGCCTAATCTTTGATTCCAAAGGCCTAAATATTTAAAGGACGACCTAATCTTTGATTCTAAAGGCCTCAGTATTAAATTGATGCCCTAATCTTTGATTCTAAAGACCAGAATATTAAATTGAGGGCCTAATCTTTGATTCTAAAGACCTAAGAATAAAATTGAGTGCATAATCTTTGATTCTAAAGTTCTAAATATTAAATTGAAGGACTAATCTTTGATTCTAAAGGCCTAAGTATTAAATTGAGGGCCTAATCTTTGATTCTAAAGGCCTAAACTTTAAATTGAGGGCCTAATCTTTGATTCTAAAGACCTAAATATAAAATTGCGTGCATAATCTTTGATTCTAAAGTCCTAAATATTAAATTGAGGGCCTAATTTTTGATTCTAAAGGCCTAAACTTTAAATTGAGGGCCTAATCTTTCACTCTAAATGCCAGATATTAAATTAAGGGCCTAATCTTTGATTCTAAAAGCCAAAATATTAAATTGAGGGCCTAATCTCTGATTCACAGGGCCTAAATATTAAATTGAGAGCCTAATCTTTGATTCTAAAGGCCTAAACTTTAAATTGAGGGCCTAATCTTTGATTCTAAAGACCTAAATATAAAATTGAGTGCATAACCTTTAATTCTAAAGTCGTAAATATTAAATTGAGGGCCTAATCTTTGATTCTAAAGGCCAAAATCTTAAATTGAGGGCCTAATCTCTGATTAACAGGGCCTAAATATTAAATTGAGGGCCTAATCTTTGATTCTAAAGGCCTCAGTAATAAATTGAGGGCCTAATCTTTGATTCTAAAGGCCTAAACTTTAAATTAAGAGCCTAATCTTTGATTCTAAAGGCCAAAATCTTAAATTGAGGGCCTAATCTCTGATTAACAGGGCCTAAATATTAAATTGAGGGCCTAATCTTTGATTCTAAAGGCCTCAGTATTAAATTGAGGGCCTAATTTTTGATTCTAAAGGCCTAAACTTTAAATTGAGGGCCTAATCTTTGATTCTAAATGCCAAATATTAAATTAAGGGCCTAATCTTTGATTCTAAAAGCCAAAATATTAAATTGAGGGCCTAATCTCTGATTCACAGGGCCTAAATATTAAATTGAGAGCCTAATCTTTGATTCTAAAGGCCTAAACTTTAAATTGAGGGCCTAATCTTTGATTCTAAAGACCTAAAAATAAATTGAGTGCATAACCTTTGATTCTAAAGTCCTAAATATTAAATTGAGGGCCTAATCTTTGATTCTAAAGGCCTAAGTATTAAATTGAGAACATAATCTTTGATTCTAAAGCCTAAATATTAAATTGAGGACCTAATCTTTGATTCTAAAGAACTAAATATAAAATTGAGTGCATAACCTTTGATTCTAAAGTCCTAAATAATAAATTGAGGGTCTAATCTTTGATTCTAAAGGCCTAAACTTTAAATTGAGGGCCTAATCCTTGATTCACAGGGCCTAAATGTTAAATTGAGGGACTAATCTTTGATTCTAAAGGCCTAAGTATTAAATTAAGGGCCTAATCTTTGATTCTAAAGGCCAAAATATTAAATTGAGGGCCTAATCTCTGATTCACAGGGCCTAAATATTAAATTGAGGGCCTAATCTTTGATTCTAAAGGCCTCAGTAATAAATTGAGGGCCTAATCTTTGATTCACAGAGCCTAAATGTTAAATTGAGGGACTAATCTTTGATTCTAAAAGCCTAAGTATTAAATTGAGGGCCTAATCTTTGATTCCAAAGGCCTAAATATTTAAAGGACGACCTAATCTTTGATTCTAAAGGCCTCAGTATTAAATTGAGGGCCTAATCTTTGATTCTAAAGACCAGAATATTAAATTGAGGGCCTAATCTTTGATTCTAAAGACCTAAGAATAAAATTGAGTGCATAATCTTTGATTCTAAAGTTCTAAATATTAAATTGAGGGACTAATCTTTGATTCTAAAGGCCTAAGTATTAAATTGAGGGCCTAATCTTTGATTCTAAAGGCCTAAACTTTAAATTGAGGGCCTAATCTTTGATTCTAAAGACCTAAATATAAAATTGCGTGCATAATCTTTGATTCTAAAGTCCTAAATATTAAATTGAGGGCCTAATTTTTGATTCTAAAGGCCTAAACTTTAAATTGAGGGCATAATCTTTGATTCTAAATGCCAAATATTAAATTAAGGGCCTAATCTTTGATTCTAAAAGCCAAAATATTAAATTGAGGGCCTAATCTCTGATTCACAGGGCCTAAATATTAAATTGAGAGCCTAATCTTTGATTCTAAAGGCCTAAACTTTAAATTGAGGGCCTAATCTTTGATTCTAAAGACCTAAAAATAAATTGAGTGCATAACCTTTGATTCTAAAGTCCTAAATATTAAATTGAGGGCCTAATCTTTGATTCTAAAGGCCTAAGTATTAAATTGAGAGCATAATCTTTGATTCTGAAGGCTAAATATTAAATTGAGGGCCTAATCTTTTATTCCAAAGACCTAAATATAAAACTGAGTGCATAACCTTTGATTCTAAAGTCGTAAATATTAAATTGAGGGCCTAATCTTTGATTCTAAAGACCTAAATATAAAATTGAGTGCATAACCTTTGATTCTAAAGGCCAAAATATTAAATTGAGGGCCTAATCTTTGATTCTAAAGGCCTAAACTTTAAATTAAGGGCCTAATCTTTGATTCTAAAGACCTAAATATAAAATTGAGTGCCTAATCTTTGATTCTAAAGGCCTAAATATTAAATTGAGGGCCTAATCTTTGATTCTAAATGCCAAATATTAAATTAAGAGCCTAATCTTTGATTCTAAAAGCCAAAATATTAAATTGAGGGCCTAATCTCTGATTCACAGGGCCTAAATATTAAATTGAGGGCCTAATCTTTGATTCTAAAGGCCTCAGTAATAAATTGAGGGCCTAATCTTTGATTCTAAAGGCCTAAACTTTAAATTGAGGGCCTAATCTTTGATTCTAAAGACCTAAATATAAAATTGCGTGCATAATCTTTGATTCTAAAGTCCTAAATATTAAATTGAGGGCCTAATTTTTGATTCTAAAGGCCTAAACTTTAAATTGAGGGCCTAATCTTTGATTCTAAATGCCAAATATTAAATTAAGGGCCTAATCTTTGATTCTAAAAGCCAAAATATTAAATTGAGGGCCTAATCTCTGATTCTAAATGCCAAATATTAAATTGAGGGCCTAATCTTTTATTCTAAAGACCTAAATATAAAACTGAGTGCATAACCTTTGATTCTAAAGTCGTAAATATTAAATTGAGGGCCTAATCTTTGATTCTAAAGACCTAAATATAAAATTGAGTGCATAACCTTTGATTCTAAAGGCCAAAATATTAAATTGAGGGCCTAATCTTTGATTCTAAAGGCCTAAACTTTAAATTAAGGGCCTAATCTTTGATTCTAAAGACCTAAATATAAAATTGAGTGCCTAATCTTTGATTCTAAAGGCCTAAATATTAAATTGAGGGCCTAATCTTTGATTCTGAATGCCAAATATTAAATTAAGAGCCTAATCTTTGATTCTAAAGGCCAAAATATTAAATTGAGGGCCTAATCTCTGATTCACAGGGCCTAAATATTAAATTAAGGGCCTAATCTTTGATTCTAAAGGCCTCAGTAATAAATTGAGGGCCTAATCTTTGATTCTAAAGTTCTAAATATTAAATTGAGGGACTAATCTTTGATTCTAAAGGCCTAAGTATTAAATTGAGGGCCTAATCTTTGATTCTAAAGGCCTAAACTTTAAATTGAGGGCCTAATCTTTGATTTTAAAGACCTAAATATAAAATTGAGTGCATAACCTTTAATTCTAAAGTCGTAAATATTAAATTGAGGGCCTAATCTTTGATTCGAAAGACCTAAACTTTAAATTGAGGGCCTAATCTTTGATTCTAAATGCCAAATATTAAATCAAGAGCCTAATCTTTGATTCTAAAGGCCAAAATATTAAATTGAGGGCCTAATCTCTGATTCACAGGGCCTAAATATTAAATTAAGGGCCTAATCTTTGATTCTAAAGGCCTAAACTTTAAATTGAGGGCCTAATCTTTGATTCTAAAGACCTAAATATAAAATTGCGTGCATAATCTTTGATTCTAAAGTCCTAAATATTAAATTGAGGGCCTAATTTTTGATTCTAAAGGCCTAAACTTTAAATTGAGGGCCTAATCTTTGATTCTAAATGCCAAATATTAAATTAAGGGCCTAATCTTTGATTCTAAAAGCCAAAATATTAAATTGAGGGCCTAATCTCTGATTCACAGGGCCTAAATATTAAATTGAGAGCCTAATCTTTGATTCTAAAGGCCTAAACTTTAAATTGAGGGCCTAATCTTTGATTCTAAAGACCTAAATATAAAATTGAGTGCATAACCTTTGATTCTAAAGTACTGAATATTAAATTGAGGGCCTAATCTTTGATTCTAAATGCCTAAACTTTAAATTGAGAGCCTAATCTTTGATTCTAAAGACCTAAATATAAAATTGCGTGCATAATCTTTGATTCTAAAGTCCTAAATATTAAATTGAGGGCCTAATCTTTGATTCTAAAGGCCTAAACTTTAAATTGAGGGCCTAATCTTTGATTCTAAATGCCAAATATTAAATTAAGGGCCTAATCTTTGATTCTAAAGGCCAAAATATTAAATTGAGGGCCTAATCTTTGATTCAAAGAGTCTAAATATAAAATTGAGTGCATAACCTTTGATTCTAAAGTCCTAAATATTAAATTAAGGGCCTAATCTTTGATTCTAAAGGCCTAAGTATTAAAATGAGGGCTTAATCTTTGATTCTAAAAGCCAAATATTAAATTCATGGCTTAAGCTTTGATTCTAAAGGCCTAAGTATTAAATTCAATGACTAATCTTTGATTGTAAAGGCCAAATATTAAATTGAGGGCCTAATCTTTGATTCTAAAGACCTAAGAATAAAATTGAGTGCATAATCTTTGATTCTAAAGTTCTAAATATTAAATTGAGGGCCTAATCTTTGATTCTAAAGGCTTAAACTTTAAATTGAGGGCCTAAACTTTGATTCTAAAGACCTATATATAATATTGAGTGCATAACCTTTAATTCTAAAGTCGTAAATATTAAATTGAGGGCCTAATCTTTGATTCTAAAGGCCAAAATATTAAATTGAGGGCCTAATCTCTGATTCACAGGGCCTAAATATTAAATTAAGGGCCTAATCTTTGATTCTAAAGGCCTCAGTAATAAATTGAGGGCCTAATCTTTAATTCACAGAGCCTAAATATTAACATGAGGGACTAATCTTTGATTATAAATGCCTAAGTATTAAATTGAGAGCCTAATCTTTGATTCTAAAGGCTAAATATTAAATTGAGGGCCTAATCTTTGATTCTAAAGGCCTAAATATTAAATTGAGGGCCTAATCTTTGATTCTAAAGGCCTAAACTTTAAATTGAGGGCCTAATCTTTGATTCTAAATGCCAAATATTAAATTAAGGGCCTAATCTTTGATTCTAAAGGCCTAAATATTAAATTGAGGGCCTAATCTCTGATTCACAAGGCTTAAATATTAAATTGAGGGCCTAATCTTTGATTCTAAAGGCCTAAACTTTAAATTGAGGGCCTAATCTTTGATTCTAAAGACCTAAATATAAAATTGAGTGCCTAATCTTTAATTCTAAAGGCCTAAATATTAAATTGAGGGCCTAATCTTTGATTGTAAATGCCAAATATTAAATTAAGAGCCTAATCTTTGATTCTAAAGGCCAAAATATTAAATTGAGGGCCTAATCTCTGATTCAAAGGGCCTAAATATTAAATTAAGGGCCTAATCTTTGATTCTAAAGGCCTCAGTAATAAATTGAGGGCCTAATCTTTGATTCTAAAGGCCAACTATTAAATTGAGGTCCTAATCTTTAAGTATTTCTTTATGTAGACTGTTGTTACTCTTTCGGTGAGTTTTATTCCGTTCGTGTCTGTTGGAAACTGAGCCTGTTTGAATGGCGCTCTTGTGTAAGACACGAGAAGGGCGTTTGACTAAAAAGGATTTTCTAGTTATTAATTATTTAAACTTCGACATTTCTTCTACTTTTGTTGATGAGTTGACCGCGAACATGTACTCGTCGATGATTCGAAATTCGTCGATGCCCGTCACTAAGGTCGTTGGCGACGTTTTAAACAAGTTATTCGTTTGCATGACGTTCGACTTGGAAGAGGAGCCAGCTCCTTGGTACTGTTGGAAAACAAAGAAGTTGTCACTATCGATTCCAGGAACTCCCCTATAAGAATGAACGTGGCTATATCCAGAGATCGAAAAATAGAAAGTCCTCGTTTACCAGTCAAAGGACGGTGCAACACGCAGTGCAACATGTGACCATGTTTGGCAAAAATTCTTACTGAGGTAAAGCTGGAAAACAAAGACTAAGAAATTTCAAATAATAAAACTTGCGAGTCTTTCACCGTGTCAGCATTATTGTCATAAGCCATGACGTAGTCTGGCTTAGTTGGATGAGGAATGAGATAGTATGGATTCCAAGTAACTTGTCTAGCCGTAAAGGTCATAGCATCGTCTGTCGTCGTGACAATGTATTTATCGCGCGTATCAACAAATATGTACTGAGAAAGAGCCAGTCACATATCCAATTAATAGAATTTACACGTGATCTATTTTTACTTGTGTTTTATTTGCTTGCGATTGATAGACTTCTTCGATGGCGAGCTTTGTCGATCCTTGCATCGTGATTTGGTCATTGCTCAGGGTGAACGATACACCGTAATCGTGCGACACGTAAAGATTGCTGTAGCTGCTACTCCTCGTCGGAGAATCGCGAGTCACAACAATGATAGTGTGGCTCACGTTGCTCGTCCACAATATCATGGCGAGATTGTGAGAATCGTTTGCAAGAATTTTCTACAAGGATATCATAATTGAGCCGACCACCGCAGTTGTACGGGGTGGCAAACGCAGTTTGCGAGCTCGTATAACGGCGAGGGAGGCTCTCAAACGTGATCTTAGGACCGGAAGTGTCTGTCTGTATGTCTGTCTGTCTGTCTGTTCGTCACGCTCGGTATTGTGACGTCACATAGGAAAAACCCTTACTTTTGTAAAGCGCATGCGCGAAATGGGGCCCAAAACGGTGACCCGAAAAAGGCGATTTACGGCGCGAATACAGCGTTTTTTCTTTGATAAACGGAAAAAATGCTTAGAAACCCCTGTTTCAAATTGATCTGTAGTATTTTCCGTTTTATAAATGCGCTGAGAAGGCGAAACGACGGTTTTGATTGTCACGCTCTGACGTCACAATCAATCGTATCCACTCATGTACAGTATATGCGTGGGTATGTACGCGTGTACAGTACTCGCGTGTACGGGTAACAGTAAATATGACCCGTACGCATACCTACACATACAAAGGGCATACAAAGCCAGTACATGTATCCGAGAGTGTATCAGAGTAATTAGGATCCTAAACATGAGCCCTATGTATGTACATACAGTATGTGTGAGCTGTAGGACTGTGATATATGTACAGCAGCGTGAACATATGATAACGTGAATTTTTATGACGTCACATTATCTAAGGCGCTCGCGTACTGTAAGCGGTGGGAGGCTATGCATGATGGTCAGCACCAGGCCATCATTCTCTAGTTTAACGAATGCATTTTCGACACATAGGACTCCGCCTCCGGAGACTATCTGTGGGCGTGGTCAAAAGGATGTTTTAACCGTTTACCGTCACAATTTCCTGGTTCGGCACGCTTGCATCGCGTCTAGATCGTCGTTTTGCGTCTTTCCATAAACTGTCAGTGTCAGACGGGCGAGTTTCGGGCTCGTTCGTGGAAGGACGTTCGATCACGGTGCGCAAGCCCGGTTGAGAATAGTAGGTCGGATGAAGATGGAGCAAATCTGAGCCGTCCGGAATTCTGCCGCTCGATCCCGCGAAAAGGAGAAGAAACGACGAACAAATGAGAGGAAACGTCATCTCATTTATCGAACGTGCGCTACCTACCAGGTGTAAACTCGCCTTAGAATTCCCCGTACGCACACGTAGAAGCGACAATGTCGTCCGAAAGCGTCAATACGGACGAGACTCGTCCAAACCCGCCATCGAATGACGACGAGCAGAACAAAGAATCGCAAGACGGCAACTTCGACTGTAATATCTGTCTCGCAACGGCAAAAGATGCCGTCATCAGCATGTGCGGACATTTATTCTGGTAAGCCATCCGTAAATCGCTTTGGCTATGTCTCTTTCATTCGTTTTCTGAAGCTGGCCATGCCTTCACACGGTAAGTCGTCGAGAAAGGGAAGGTTTCCGTAATCCTAAGTGACCGTAACCGTAGTGGCTCGAAACGCGACCGAGAAATCCCGTTTGTCCCGTCTGCAAGGCGGCAATCGATCGCAAAAAGGTCGTTCCCCTCTACGGACGCGGCTCGTCGTCGAGCGATCCGCGCGACAAACCGACGCCGCCACGCCCCCAAGCGCAGAGAGAAGAACGACCACAAAATCAAGGGGTGGGGCTTACAGTATTTTTTCCTAATGACGTGTGTCGATGGAGTCGCGTAGTTTTTCGGGGGTGGCAATATGTTTGATTTCTCGGGCGTTCACGTCGCTTTTGGTCTTCCCTTCGGAGTATTCGCCGCTGGACAGGTTGAGTTGAATTAATTTGGTACATAATCATATTTTTTTTATTTCTGCTTCCTAGGTTGGTGGCAACGCCGCTGACAATCCTCAAGAAGCTGAAGAACGAACTCTTTCACAAATTCTCCTCGGCTTTGGAGTTCTTTTCATTATCTGGCTAATGTTTCAAGCTTCTTAGCTATTATCGTGTACAAAAAAATTGAAGATTTCCTTATATTTGACTTCCTTCTCCGCCGTGTTGCATGCTTGTTTCTCGCTCTTTGTCTACTTTCAGTGAAAAATCGACAGTGGAATAGCCTTGCGTTGCACTTCCCATCGAAATGACGTCGACGTGCGGGCCGAAGTATTTCTCTATATTCCCCTCTTGAATTCCCCCACTTGCCTCAAGAATAATCGAAGGAAAAGTCTCCTTCACTCTCTTAGCCGTCGCGTGCAAGTTAGAAGGCTCGAAATTATCCAACATAACGATATCAGCTCCTGCTTTTCCAGCTTCAATAGCCTCATCCAGACTACGACACTCCACTTCGATTTTCATTGAAAATCCAGCCAATTTTCTCGCGTCTTGTACAGCTTTGGTAATTCCGCCCACCGACCATATATGGTTATCTTTGAGCATAATCATGGAGCTAAGATCGTATCGATGCGTTGCCATGGCGCCCACGTGAAGGGCATATTTTTCGACGAGCCGAAATCCCGGTGTCGTCTTACGCGTGCCGGCAAGATGACCCTTCCAATTCGCTGCTTCGGCGAGTTTTCGTAGGCGGCGCGCGTGCGTGGCAACGCCGCTCGCGCGCGCCAGACAATTCAAAGCGACGCGCTCGCCGAGAAGAAGACGGCGCGCCGCGCCGCGTACACGAGCCACTTTCACTCTGCCACTGGTCGTATCGACGTAGTCGCCTTCGGCGACAGTCCAGTTGATTTCGCACTTTAGTTCGTCAAAAACTGTCGATACGAAGGGACATCCGGCGAGAACACCCGTCGATTTCATCCACAGGATCGCTTCTTCGTCTTTGTCGCCGACGATGTAGCCGCCGTAATCGAATGAAGGGGTATCTTCAGCTAGCCACTGGCTCGCCAGCGTTTTCAAAGACAGAGGAGAGAGAATCGTCGACAGAGTCGTCATCTTGCGTACACGCGCGCTACGTAAACGCGATAGAAGGCACGTGCTCGGCTGAACTGATCGCCATGGCCAGCGCGGCGGCCAGCGCAGGTCAGGGCGGCCAGGGCTCAGATGAAAAGGTCCCAGCCAGTTTCTCCTCGACGCTGACTGGGTGCTTATTGTCGGCCGTGCGGCGAAAAGGGGAGGAGGGGCCTGGCTTTTGCAGGGCTTTTGTTTTGGCGTGACGTCATCATATTCACGCCGGCTACTGTAGCGTGACACCAAAATATGATCGGACGGTCTCTGTTTCGAACTCTTTCTACCGCCTCTTCTCGATTGCTCAATCGTTTCAGCAGCTCAGTGGCCGAAGAAGGGCTCGACTACCGAGACGTGCTTCCGCGCATTCAGTTGCAAACTACCTGCAATCTCGACTAAACGATCCCAATCGTTTTCAGAGCGATGTACAGCTACAGATACGGGGTCGTGCACAAGGAATGCAGCGTGATGAAGGGCCAAGAAGACATGATCCTCTTCCATCAATTCATCTCCTATGTCAAACCCGCCACCGTGATCGAATTAGGATCATTTAACGGTGGAAGTGCTCTCTGGATGTCGGACATGTTGAACTTGCTCGACATTCCGTCCATTGTATATTCAATGGACATTGATCCGACGTTGTTAGATGAGAAGGTAAAACGCCATGCTCCGTCGAATTTGAAGTTTTTGCAAGGCGACACGGCGGCTTTGGAGAAAACGTTCTCGTCGTCGTTCATGTCTGAGTGCGCTCGTCCTCTAGTAATTGTCGAAGACTCGCACAATAATTTTCCCAACATACTCGATTATTTTCACCCGTTTTTTAAGACAGGGGATTATTTGATTGTCGAAGATTCTAATCCTTTCGTACCACTGGCTCTTTGACATTCCCTATGAAGCTACAGGAGATGATTTCAAGTTGAATGACTTGAAAAAATTCATGACTGAACATGAAGGTGTTTACGCAGTTGATAGCTTTTTTACCGATTTCTTTGGCTACAACGTGACGAATAACTGGCATGGCTACATTAGAAGGATGTAGCAGTTCCCTGGGCTGGAATTGTGCGCCTGTACTCTTGCACTTTTTTTGTATTGCTATTTTAGACTACCGGTAGTCAAATAAAATTACCTTTTTGGCATTGGGAAGTATTGCGAAGGGGTGCAGTGGCCTCAGACTCTCTTCTAGCGCGTGCTGCCGAAAGAGAGCGGCCAAAGCTTCTATAATAATAATAATAAGAGTGTAGGCAGGCCGACGGGGACTTTCCCACCGATCGACCAATCAACAATCGAGCAACCGCTCTATTGTCTCCTCTTCGTCATGATACGATCGCTGTCTCTCGTTCGAAAAAGCTTTTCTTTTGCTTCTTCTGGAATGCTAAAAGCAAAATCACGATTCCTTAACACAATAGCGGAGAAATATGAGTACCACGACGTGCTTACGCGCATCACGAGCCTCGTGCAATCTCGCCTGAACGATCCCAATCGTTTCCAGCCTATGTCGGATCGCAAAGACACGAGCCTGATGCCGCTTGACGTGATCAAAGCAATCTTCAACTACAAGTACGCGATTCAGCACAAAGGATGCAGCGTGCTGAAGGGCCACGAAGACCTTCTCATCGGTCATCAGCTTCTGTCTCACGTGAAACCGGCAACCGTCATCGAATTAGGAGCATTTAACGGCGGCGCTGCTCTCTGGATTGCGGACACGTTGAACACACTCGACGTTCAGTCCAGTGTCTATTCAATGGATATCGATCTGACGTTGTTGGACGAGAAGGCGAAGAAATTTGCTCCGTCGAATCTGCAGTTTGTGCACGGCGACACGTCGGCGTTGGAGAAAACGTTTCCGTCGTCGTTCATGTCGGCCTGCGCTCGTCCTCTGGTTATCATTGAAGATTCGCACAACAATTTTCTTAACGTACTCGAGTATTTTCATCCATTTCTCAAGACAGGCGATTATTGGATCGTCGAGGACACCAATCCTCGTCTTCCCACTGAGTTTGGTCCAGGCGTGCTCTATGATGTTCCATATGAAGCCGCTGGATGTGAATACAAGTTGAATGACCTGAAAAAATTCATGATCGAACATGAAAGTTCTTACGCAGTCGATAGCTTTTTTACTGATTTTCTTGGCTACAACGTGACACACAACTGGCATGGCTACATAAGGAGGATGTAGACAGTTCGTCCGAATGGCACGTGCGTATTCAATACAATTTAACCCGAGAGATAAAGATAAACCGGAAAGCATGCGCACAGTCGCGGTTAGAGGAGGCGGGTCTCCAAAAACTATGCCGCCTTCCTATCCAGACAACGGCACGGGTCTGTGGGGAAAGACGACATCGACATTAGACTGGTGCGAAGAGAACTACGCCGTGACAATCTACATAGCCGAGTTCTGGAACACGATAACAAACATCGCGTTCGTCCTTCCGTCGGTCGTCGCGCTCGCGCGCGCGAGCAAAGACAAATTGGAATCGCGCTACGTCCTATCGCACTTTCTTCTCGTCCTCGTCGGCGTCGGATCGTGGTCGTTTCACGGGACCCTACTCTACTCTATGCAAATGCTCGACGAATTGCCCATGCTCTTCTCCGCTTGCTGCTTCCTCTACTGCACGTGGACTTGCAACGTGAGTCCGGGTCGAACGACGCGTTTCGCTAAGGCCGTCACCTTTTTCTATGCACTTCTCACCTCGTGCGCTTATCTTCGAATTAATGAGCCCCTCTTTCACGAAGCCGCCTACGGATTCGTCGTCGTTCTTCTCGTTCTTCACGCGACGTATCGCGCGCGCACGATCGGCTGCTCGGCGCGGCTCTACGTCGTCTCCATCGGCGGATTCGCTATTGGTTTCTTCCTGTGGAACCTCGAGAATCAACTCTGCCCGTCCATACGTGCTATGCGCGATCGACTTGCGTGGCCGCTGCGTCCCATTACGCAGCTACACGCACTCTGGCATCTGTTCACCGGCATCGCTGCCTATGTGCACATACTGCTGAGCTACAGTATGAGAATGAAATTTCTCGGCCATCCTACCAAAATCGTTCATCTCGCCGGAATTCTTCCCATTCTCAAACCGCCAACATCGTGGATTGAAACGAAGGAGAAATGACAGAAAAAACAAATTTTGCGCGTTGGTTTGTACGTAGTATTTATTCAGTAGTAGTATACCATGTATTACGAATAATTTGCTTATTCTATTGTCACCTTTTTCTCGCTTCTTTAATTGGCAGCACGTATCGTTGAGGCACCTTCAGCGGTGGTGAATAGCCCTCTGCATAGGAATTGTCCTCAAACAATACCGAGTAATCGTTATCTGCCTATATGATACATCTGGGTTTCAAATACTATTAAATCATATATCTCTCTTTGTACCATGTTTGGGAGAGCGTCAATTATTCCCCGATAGAAGCACGTTGTTTGCGGATAGATTGCCATGACAAGCTATGCATGTGCTGTCACGGTGAACAGACACTGGGTTCTGACGTCGCTTACTTGTCCTTTGAGGTGAAGTGCCGATGGCGATAGGGTTGGATCTGCTTTCATCGTCGGAAGTGGGCTGACTTTACGGCGAGTCAAAACGTGAGATCTAATTGATTGTACATCAAAGACAGAAAAAAAAGTCCTAAAAATATTCACTCACTCTCGACTGCTTCTTCCCTCTTCATCAATGTCCTCAACAGTGTACCTGATCACAGGTATATTTATACATTGCCTATTCCTTTTACTGCCCATTCAACTCACTTTCCTTGGTGCACATTATAACTCACTACCTCGGCCAATATCCACTGCTCTTCTCCTTCAGATGTTTTTATTCTAGCACATACCTAAGACGAAAAAGAATGACTATTAGGAAAAGGAGAGGAGCTCACACTAACCTGCTCTCCAGGCTTTGATACGTGGCCTGGTTCTGGAGGCATGGCTCCGCACAATGGAGGTGGTTTACACAGGTGCGAAGGCCTGGTTCAAAAGTAAAAATGTCATTTCCAGGAATTCCCAATCAGTACTTTTCAAGAGGAAATGACGGCTTCCAAACGGGTAGCTGATGTGCCGCCTGGTGCAGCATCGACATGAGAACGCCGCGTCGCATCGCAGTCTTGGGCTTTCTAAGGGAGAATTAAAATGCACGTTTACCTTTCTGGAAGACAATCTGCGCACCTGATGTCTGAATCTAAGAAAGGAGGACTAGTTTTTAATGTGCTCCAAGTAGCGAGGTACCTTATTACCGTTTACAAAAAGCACTGATTTGCTTAGTGATGCTGTTTTTACTTTCACGGTTTTCACTTCGTTGATTTTATCAAGACATTGTTGCAAGAGCCTAGCCAAATGCACCCCCCTCTTTGTACTTTCGGTGATCAAAGCAACGATTTCTGGTTACTCGGCTTCCTTTCGCGCATCTTCTATTCCATTCTGATAGAGAGTCTTCAATTTGTTCTTGAAATAGGTTGACACTGTCAATAAAAAGGGTTAGAAGATCTCGGAGAGCTCTAGAATTGCTTGGAATGCCTTTTGCTTCGTTTTTCATTTTGTCTTGAGTCCGGTGTATGTTTGTGATTGTAGTTTCAGCGGCGACGCGATGTTCCTTCGACAGGATGATGTCTCGGGCAGTGCAAATGCGTCTCGCATACCTGCGTCTTTTTCACGAGACCGTGGAGTTCTTTTAGAGTGGCTTTCACGCCGCCTTCCGCCATTTCGCATACGGGATCAACAATCAAACCCGTACGCGACATGGCGTCGTTCTTGCCGACGACTCTTCCCTCGTCGACGGAACATCCCTATCATCGTCACTGCCTAAAAAAACGAGTCGCCGAAGAAATCTATCCGTCGTCGCGCGGCCGATGGTTCTGCGACGTGTGTAAGATGCACAGCAGCGCGTTACTGACACTTACGGGGAAAAACCCGTCGCCTTGGCATTGCGACGAGTGTTCCTTCGATCTGTGCAACGACTGCTACGGCATCGTCGCGAAAACGCATCATCCTCACCCTCTCGCAAAGGTCGAACCGCGCAGCCCGGACGTGTACGGTCCCAAAGCGACTTGGACGTGCAATCGTTGCCGGAAGTGGAACCCGGAAGCGATTTCGTACCACTGTGCCGCATGCAAGTACGATCTGTGCAGCAATTGCTATTTCGCATGCGCACATCCGCTCCACGTGCATCCCCTCGTTTTGGCGGAGGGCAGCGTCTGTTATCCTGAGGCGATGTACAGGGGAGCGTGGAGGTGCAATCACTGTCAAAAGACGAGCACTCTGATGGCCGATCAGCGACCTTATCATTGTTCCAAGTGCAAGTTTGATTTGTGTCAGACGTGCTTCAAGGGGCGGAAGAGTCATCTTCACAAGCACGAGTTGAAATTGGCTGAGGGACAAGCTGTCTATCCTTCTTATAATGGCAGATGGATATGTGACTCGTGCAAGCGCATGTCGCACTTGACGGGCGAACGATACATGTGGCACTGCAGCGAGTGCGATTTCGATTTGTGCCAGCGTTGCATTAATCTTGATCCGCCGCCGTTTTTCGTCAAAGTCCAGGATCCTGCAACGACAAGGGTAAAGGAAGGCGAGTTTGAATACGACGAGTCCAAGACCTGTGTAATATGCATGGACAAGAAGAGAAACGCTCTTTTTCTTCACGGAAAGACGTCACACCTAGTATGCTGCCTGGGATGCGCAAAGGAAGTGAAAAAGCAAAGTCAATGTTGTCCAGTGTGTCGTAAACCTATTGAACGTGTAGTGGAGGTTTTCTCCGGCTAACTGCGCATATCTTAGCTAACTGCATGTACCTTAATTAAGCCTTTAGTCTTCTTCTTCAGAACTTATAGCTTCTAAGAGTGGTACATAGCGTTTCTCTTTCGTTGCAGCGAGATAGGGACTTGAATAGGAGGGACTCAGCGTTCCCGATTCCGTTGGCGTGGTGCTGAGAAAGGGTGAGGAGACGGGTAGTGTCGATCGATCGTCGCCGCCGTCGCCTATGCTGGAAGTCATCGAATCCGGAGGCGAGATCGCTTCGTACTGGAACGCCGACTCGTCCTCGGCGTGCCGTATCGAAGACGTTTCACTGTTCTCTTGTGACGACGTTAGGACTTCTGATCTCTCCTTTGCCCTTTCTTCTCGAGCGGCTTCCGTTCGCGTCGCACGTTCATCGTCTTTCTTTTCCTCTTCTGGTGTCATTCCTCCGCAATGAGCGGTCTCTTCTTCCTGATACAAGCTTCCGCAGTCCTCTTGACTACTCCACAGTTCCTCCTTGTCGCCGTCGCTTCCCGCAGTCGCTTGTTCCGCTGGTTCGTCGACGAAAGGCTTCCTGGTCTCGGAGGACGTCGATAGGACGACGACGACGTCGCTTTCGCTCCCCTTTTCGTCGTCGTGAACTGATTTCTCCGCATCCTCGTCTCGTTCAATCTCTTCCTCGTCACTAATAATTTCTCCTTCTTCGTGTGACTCCTCGCTGTCCGCCACGCTTTCATCGCTCCTTCTACCACCGTCGTCGCCATCAGATTCTGTGATTTTTTCGCTCGTCACTTCATCGTCGTCCTTCTGTATGACATTGTCGTCTTTGGATAGTTTCAGCTCCTCGACGCCGTCTTCTTTAACGTCAATCTCCGATTCTCGGCGGTGACTGCTCTCATTGTCAGCAGAGACGGTGGGATCTGCCTCGAATGGGACGCCTTGTAGAGCGAGTTTCACGACAGTCGGCGTCTCGGGCGGCTCAACCGGTGCCGAATTCGCCGAAACGGCGAGGGGAATAAGAGGCGGCAACACAGGAGCCGCCGAATGTGACGCAGACGAAGCAAAGGATAGTTGAAGTACTTGCTCAACCGACGGCTTAAAGATAGATGGAGGTGGAGGAGGAGGAGAAGCGACAAGAATCGGTTTGTTTGCTATTGACGGCGACGATGTAGCAGTCACCGTTGCCGTCACCAATTCCGGTGCGGTAGAAACTACTGCCGTCAAGACGGAGGAGGAGGACGACGACGACGATGGCTCGGTAAGTATGCCAGAGAAGTGGACTCTGACGGACGACGGTGGTGGAGGCGGCGGCGGCGTTAATTGCAAACTTTCTTCTTTCGGTTGCTCTTCTGCTAAAGCATCGCCTGTCGATTGACGCGAGCTTTCGTAGTCGTGGACGACGGACGCGGCGAGGTTGATGAACTTTTTAAATTGTTCTTGTTCCGGCGTGGGCGTGAGCGCCGTTCGCGCGGCGGAGTCGGCGAGATTCGATGTTTCGGCCGAAGGAAGACTGATATTTTCGCGAGAAAGAAGTAGAATATCTTAGACAAAGAGAGGGTTCCCAAAAAAGGAGTCGAGGTGTCGTTACAGGTAAAATTCACCTTGAAGACTAGAAGGCCGAGAAAGAGTCGCTGCGTCGTCAGTTTTCTTCTCCTTTTCGTCCTCTTCCGCTGTTGCGTACCTCATTCCCACAGCCTGGAGGAGAAAAAAAGGGCGTGAAGGGGTGTAAAGACAACGTTAACGTGCCTTTTCTCTCGCTTTGTATTCGTTCAGATAGCTGACTAGATGAAGCTTCCGTTTGTAATGGGTGAAGAAGCTGCGGCACTGGTGTTCCGTCTTCGTGCCGATTCTATTTGAAATTGTCGGCCAGTCTTTGCCCCATTCTCTCAACCCTAAAAACAATTGAACCGTGCGCGTAACTGAAAAGATATTACACTTGCTTCACCTTCTTTCATGGCTTCGATTTCTTCCTCTTTCCAGTTGGGAACAGTGTAGGCTGAAGAAAAAAATCAACATTAATTAACGCGTTTGTACAGCGACTGTTTGCGAGCGTACTTATTCTTCCCGAATCCTGTTCAATTCCAAAGACGCCGTGTTCCCTGGGCAGATAATCAATGAAAAATGAGAGATCTAAATAGAAACCCGTTTGTTACCGTCTTTCGGCGATTTCTTTCGTTTTCTCTTCCATGCCCGCAGCCAACTGCGAGACCTCCTTTCGCTCTTTCGACAAGAAGACACTTGCGAAACTCACCTGCGGTCTCGACTGAACAACTTTCGTTCGACGCTTCGCTTGCGAGTATTTCCTTAGCATTTGCTTGTAGCCTTCCTTCTTTTTGCTGAGATAGTAATACTGAACACAGTCACCACAAGACTAAAAATTCTTAATTAAAATTCCTATCATGTGCACTACTACTACTAAGCGCACTTTCTTGGGAAGGTGTAAGGCTATCCTTTCGAAATCCTTAGGATGTTTGACAAATCTAGTTTAATTATTTACTAAATAGGTCACGTGAAACTACTGTAGAACTTACTGCTCACGAAAAATTCGCTTCTCGTCGTCGGTCCATAGCGCATTCATTCTCCTCTGCTTGTGATCCGCCATGGGATCTTCGACGAAGCCTATCATAAACGCTCCAAGCCACGTACACAGCGCGTACAACGCTAACCGACCGTTTCTGCTTATAAACTGAACCTTTCTTTCGTCGCTGTCTAACAAGTCAGGTGGCTCGACGGATAGACTATAGACCTGCTTTTCAAGTAGCTGCAACAAAAGGGAAAAATTAGCTATCAATGGGGGAAATGATGCGCGTATTGGCTGACTTCCTGGTCCCTTAGACCGTCAATAATTTCTTTCAAATCCGCGTCACTACGAGCAAACCCATCTAGGGGCCTTTGCGCACTGAGAAGAGCGCTCAATCAATGGATCATTTATTGCCGGAGTGTCTCTGTACCGTTGAAAGCGTTCCTGCTGTTCTCTTTGCCTTTTGATTTCAGGAAACATTCGCTCGTAAAAGTCGCGGATTTTCGACTCTTTGGCCCTGAAGCAGGAAATTGTTTTTCCACGCGTGTATTCATT
The DNA here is from genome assembly GCF_947507565.1 of Oscarella lobularis. Classification (NCBI taxonomy): domain Eukaryota; kingdom Metazoa; phylum Porifera; class Homoscleromorpha; order Homosclerophorida; family Oscarellidae; genus Oscarella; species Oscarella lobularis. Next base: position 1,453,695 of record NC_089179.1, on the reverse strand, counting down.
ATTTTTCGTTCTCACTTTCTTCTCGGATCGTTTTCCCAACGTTCGACCCGTTTCGTCCACTCTCTGTGCAGCCGATTGTACTCACGCGCCGTGCGCTGTTTCCACGCCAACTTCTGATCGCGTTTTCGTCTCAGATAGGCAACGAGCTTAGGGTGAAACGCCTTGGCTCTAGAAGAGAACAATAGCTAGCACATAAAACAATTGACAAGCAAAGCACTCACTTCTCTTGATTCTCCTTATAGAAAGGCAAGTCAGATGGCTGATTATAGAGAGGCTAGACGCAATTAGATATTGAGTACGCGAAATCAAAAAAAAAGTCAAAACGTTCTTACAGCTGAAGAATAGACTGGTGCCGAGTCTTTGACACTGCACAGTGCGTGAGCGGCGGCAGCTCTCTTCTATTGAACAAGTGGTCAATCAGATATCTTTCGCTTATCTCATTTTCTTACTCGATTTTCCGCATAGATCTTTCTTATAAGAGATTGCATGGTTTCGCTGTAATAGGACGTCAATTCGTCAACGACTGATAAATTTTCCCCTTCTTTTTTATTGGTGCTATCGTCGTCTTTGTGCGAACTATCCTTTCCTTCTTTATCGCCGCCGTGACTGGACGACCCAGGCGGCATATCCGCATTCGCCTTTTCTTCGGCCAACAATTCCATTTCTTCTTGCATCTAAATACAGAAGAAATCGTTTTAGAAAGTTTACAAATTATTGATACTCACAAGTCGTTTCTCCAATTGGGATATTTGCTGTTCGACTTCCGTTATCTCCCTATCAACCAGCTCCATCGACTGAACGAGATCTTCCTTCCCTGGCAACACGGAAGCAGGTTGCGACGGCTGGGAATCATCTTCGGGCGGCGGCGGCGGTGGCGGTGGTGGCGGCGGAATCGACGGAGGCGCGGGAGAACCAAACGGCGAAACGAGCTCGGGTTCATAAGAGAGCTTTGTATGAACAATAACAGAGGTGGGTATATTTGATGGAGCGCTACGTGGAGGAACGGACGACGAGTACGACGTCGAAGATTGGGGTTCTTTGGACGAAGACAGCGGAAAGGAGTCGGTCGCTTTTCTTTTTCGCTTGTCGCCGTTCTCCTCTCGGAGTTGCAAGCGACGTTTTGCAGCTTTCCTCCTCTTTCTACAGGTTTTCGTTGTTTTTGTTTCTTCCTTTTTTTTTTACCCCACTCACCGCCTTTTCTTTCTCAGCTTGGCCAATTTTTTCGCCTTCTTTTTCTCTATTGCTTGGTAATCAAGGTTTTTCGAAAAGCTGCCTGGCGACATCTTGTGCGTTTGGGAAGCTTTGATTTTCCTGAAACAGGTACGATTTTTTTTCCTTTTTCTCTGCTAACTGAGAGACTTGTACCGTGGTGGCTGCGAAATGGCTTCGGAAGACGACGAGGACGACGAGGATAGGTCTTGAACTTCTCCTTCGCTCAGTTCCTCGTCGCTGTCCGGAGATCGAGGCCGTTTCGTTCCAGCGAAAGACATTTTCCTGACTGGGAACCCCCTACCTTCAGATATTGTCTAGTCTACTAGCTTTTTAACAAGGTTGACTACCGTTTGCCTCTTGTATCTATCTTGCGTTGACAAAGAGTCGTAGAACTCGAAGAAAGATGTCACATCCGGGTTGAGGTCCGTTGTCGCCCAGGCGACAATGCGCGCTTTAAATTTACAAACATGGCATCGAGTGCGGACGACGAAAACGAGTCGAAGAGCGCCGAAAGCAGCCGAATCCGAACGCCAATATCATCGATGGATTCCTCAATGATCGTTTCAGATATGGGCGACGGTCTCGCGACGCGATACGACGAAGAAACGGCGTCATCGCACTCAATGTCGATGACAAAGATCGTCGACGCGAAAACAACTCAACTCTACGCGGAAGCTCGCCAAGCGGCAGCCCAAAGCGACGGTCTCGAATCGGCGCTCGCCAAACTGAATCGCGCCCTATCCCTTCGACCCCAAATATCTCAATACTACGCCGATCGAGCCGAAATATTTATCCAGATCGCCGATTTCCGATCGGCAATACTCAACCTAAAAAAAGCCCACAGCCTCGATCCGAAAAATTCGACGCTATTCGAACGACTCGCCTTCGCGAATTTTTTCTACGGGCAAATATTATTCGACGAGAAATATTTCGACGATGCGCTGACGTATTTTCGAATCGCCGTGCGAATGAGACCCGATCGCGTGGGCTATCACGTGCGCTGCGCCGTCGCGCTCTCGGCGCTCGGTCGTCACGGCGAGTGTTTGGATTTGATCAATAAACGATTGCGATTGGATCGAGCGAATCCCGATCTCTACGTCGTTCGCGCTCGATTGCAGGAAATGTTCAGCAATACGACGCTCGCCTATTATGACGTCAAAAGCGCTTTGGAACTGGAAGGGAGTCACGCGGAGGCGATTTCCATGCTGCGATCGATTGAGAGCAAAGCCGTCGAGATGAAAGACGCCGCCGTTCAACAGAGTCTCTCGGGAAATAGCAAGGACGCGCTACAGAGACTCACTTCGGCTATACAGACGAATCCCTCCGTTGCTTCCTATCACGTTCTCCGCGGTACGATTTATCGTCGTCTAGGCGATTTTGAGTCAGCTGTGGACGATTTTTTGATTGCTTTGGATAAGTGCGGCGAAATCGGCGACGGTGACGACGACGACGACGATGTGGAGACGAGTCGTTCGGCTCAGCGTCAGCTCGTTTTGACGTACAACGACTTCGCCGTCGAGTGTTTCACGAAGAAGTATTATAACGAAGCGGTCGTTCTTTTGAATAAGGCGATCAAGGCGGAGAAAGCCGAAGTGGGATTGTACGTGAATCGAGGCGATTGTTTCTATTGCATGCGAGAATTGGCGTTCAGTCTCGCCGACTATCAGCAGGCGTTGGACTTGGGCGGCGACGGCGACGTTCGATCTCGCCTTTCCGTCGTTCACGGCGAAATGGGAGTCAACGAATTCGAAGCGGGTCGATACGACAAGGCGAGCGAACATTTCACGTCGGCGATCGACAATAACGGTTTAATTCCGCGCTATTACGTCTGTCGAGCGCACTGCCGTTACGCGCGCGACGAAGCGACAGGCGCGCTCGACGACGTCGTCGCTGCGTTGGCGCTTCAGCCGGAAAACGACGACGCCGTCGCCTTGTTGCAACGACTCTGTCCCGGTCAGAAGGTCGACGCGCTTTTGCGACGAGGACGCGGCGCGGAGATCGCCGCGAAATTTCGCGAAAGAATTGAGTCAAAATCGGGGTTTTTGAATCGTCGAAGCGTTGAAAGTGAAGAGGAGGGTGTTGAGACAGTTGCCCGTCAATTAGCAGCGAGTATTAGCTTTGATTTGGAACGAGTGGAAAGTCAGCAAGTGGACAGAACGAGTGAGGAAACTCCGCTCGACGGCGATAAGGACGTTGTCGACGCCTCGGTTGCTAAAAGACGAGTTGTCGCACCGTCGTTGTCTCGGCGTCGTGTACCCGATTTGAAGGCCTGTATGAAAGAGAGAGAATTTCACGCTGAGATCTACTATGGGAAGAAGAAAATGGACTTGATGGTTGAACGGGTATTGAGAAAACGATTCATACTGGATTACGTCGGTCCTCGCTTGGCTAAGTCCCCAATGAACGCTGTCACCAGTATGTGAAAAGAGAGCTAAGAATACCTTATAAGAGTTGAATAAAGCGCTAGCGTAATCCCCCCCACACGCTGTCTTCCGTACGTACCTCTTTTTTTGCCTACCAGTGCCTGACTCGTTGCGCGCGAGCGGTGCTTGCGGTTCAGGCGCATGGAACGCCACTCGTGCATAAGTAGCGTTGGCGGGAACGCCCATTTTCGACGTGCAAGTGTTTGCAGTCGTTGCGCGCGAGCGGTGCTTGCCGATCAGGCGCATGGAACGCCACTCGTGCATAAGTAGCGTTGGCGGGAACGCCCATTTTCGACGTGCAAGTGTCTGCAGTCGTTGCGCGCGAGCGGTGCTTGCGGATCAGGCGCATGGAACGCCACTCGTGCATAAGTAGCGTTGGCGGGAACGCCCATTTTCGACGTGCAAGTGTTTGCAGTCGTTGCGCGCGAGCGGTGCTTGCGGATCAGGCGCATGGAACGTCACTCGTGCATAAAGTGGCGTTGGCGGGAAGGCCAAAAATGAGCGTTCCCTATGCACGAGTGGCGTTCCATGCGCCTGATCCGCAAGCACCGCTCGCGCCCAACGACTTGCATGCACTGGTGACGTCGAAAATGAGCGTTCTCGCCAACGCTACTTTATGCACGAGTGGCGTTCCATGCGCCTGATTCGCTAGCACCGCTCGCGCCCAACGACTTGCAGGCACTGGTACGTCAAAAATGGCCTACAGTGGCCTGACACTCTTCCCTTTTGACACTTTATAGCTGCAACTGTAACAATTCGAATCGTTTATCAATGCGTCGTTCGCTGTTCACTGGCTGACATTTCACTTGTTAGTGCTGACGTAAATAAACAGTGGATAGCTTTGAAGACGTTTTCCCTTTCTGCGTTGTCTATCCAGCCCTTGAAAATCGACCATTGAACGACAAAGTCGTCCATTCGTAGCCAAAAGAGACAGCACTGATTCGCTAGAAGCTCGGCGTCGTGCGTGCACGCGACGTAGAAGACGTCGACGACATTTTCGGTCGACAATTGGCGCGCTGCGTGCCACTGACACTCGTCCTTCAGATCGTTCATCAGAAACTTGTTCGCCAGCGACATGACGTCCAAGGCGAAATCCAGTCCGTTTGCGTCCGTCTCTCCTTCGCCTTTCCCCGCGGCGCATTTCCACGAACAACCCTGCGCCCAATGAACGACGGCAAACAGAGACGCATAGGATACACCCGGCAACGAAATACGGTCGAGTTTCAGCGCCGACTCGCGAAACGATCCGGTCAGCATCGCTTCGAAATAGTCCGAACATTTGATCAAAGCCTCGGCGCAACAGGTCACCACTTCTCCGCCGTCGAGTTTCAACTCCACGCGTTGTTCCGTCGCGCTCAAAGTGTCGGAACGGCAAACAAAAGGAGCGCTGTCTTTTCTCCTCACTTTCTTCAACGGCTCAACGTCCTCCTCTTCCTCTGCGAGCAGAGTTTTCGCCAGAACCGAAAATCCCCCGCAGA
>NC_089179.1:1432916-1448382 GCF_947507565.1 Oscarella lobularis | reverse complement strand
GAATTAAAATGCACGTTTACCTTTCTGGAAGACAATCTGCGCACCTGATGTCTGAATCTAAGAAAGGAGAACTAGTTTTTAATGTGCTCCAAGTAGCGAGGTACCTTATTACCGTTTACAAAAAGCACTGATTTGCTTAGTGATGCTGTTTTTACTTTCACGGTTTTCACTTCGTTGATTTTATCAAGACATTGTTGCAAGAGCCTAGCCAAATTCACCCCCCCTCTTTGTACTTTCGGCGATCAAAGCAACGATTTCTGGTTACTCGGCTTCCTTTCGTGCATCTTCTATTCCATTCTGATAGAGAGTCTTCAATTTGTTCTTGAAATAGGTTGACACTGTCAATAAAAGGGTTAGAAGATCTCGGAGAGCTCTAGAATTGCTTGGAATGCCTTTTGCTTCGTTTTTCATTTTGTCTTGAGTCCGGTGTATGTTTGTGATTGTAGTTTCAGCGGCGACGCGATGTTCCTTCGACAGGATGATGTCTCGGGCAGTGCAAATGCGTCTCGCATACCTGCGTCTTTTTCACGAGACCGTGGAGTTCTTTTAGAGTGGCTTTCACGCCGCCTTCGGCCATTTCGCATACGGGATCAACAATCAAACCCGTACGCGACATGGCGTCGTTCTTGCCGACGACTCTTCCCTCGTTGACGGAACATCCCTATCATCGTCACTGCCTAAAAAAACGAGTCGCCGAAGAAATCTATCCGTCGTCGCGCGGCCGATGGTTCTGCGACGTGTGTAAGATGCACAGCAGCGCGTTACTGACACTTACGGGGAAAAACCCGTCGCCTTGGCATTGCGACGAGTGCTCCTTCGATCTGTGCAACGACTGTTACGGCATCGTCGCGAAAACGCATCATCCTCACCCTCTCGCAAAGGTCGAACCGCGCAGCCCGGACGTGTACGGTCCCAAAGCGACTTGGACGTGCAATCGTTGCCGGAAGTGGAACCCGGAAGCGATTTCGTACCACTGTGCCGCATGCAAGTACGATCTGTGCAGCAATTGCTATTTCGCATGCGCACATCCGCTCCACGTGCATCCCCTCGTTTTGGCGGAGGGCAGCGTCTGTTATCCTGAGGCGATGTACAGGGGAGCGTGGAGGTGCGATCACTGTCAAAAGACGAGCACTCTGATGGCCGATCAGCGACCTTATCATTGTTCCAAGTGCAAGTTTGATTTGTGTCAGACGTGCTTCAAGGGGCGGAAGAGTCATCTTCACAAGCACGAGTTGAAATTGGCTGAGGGACAAGCTGTCTATCCTTCTTATAGTGGCAGGTGGATATGTGACTCGTGCAAGCGCATGTCGCACTTGACGGGCGAACGATACATGTGGCACTGCAGCGAGTGCGATTTCGATTTGTGCCAGCGTTGCATTAATCTCGATCCGCCGCCGTTTTTCGTCAAAGTCCAGGATCCTGCAACGACAAGGGTAAAGGAAGGCGAGTTTGAATACGACGAGTCCAAGACCTGTGTAATATGCATGGACAAGAAGAGAAACGCTCTTTTTCTTCACGGAAAGACGTCACACCTAGTATGCTGCCTGGGATGCGCAAAGGAAGTGAAAAAGCAAGGTCAATGTTGTCCAGTGTGTCGTAAACCTATTGAACGTGTAGTGGAGGTTTTCTCCGGCTAACTGCGCATATCTTAGCTAACTGCATGTACCTTAATTAAGCCTTTAGTCTTCTTCTTCAGAACTTATAGCTTCTAAGAGTGGTACATAGCGTTTCTCTTTCGTTGCAGCGAGATAGGGACTTGAATAGGAGGGACTCAGCGTTCCCGATTCCGTTGGCGTGGTGCTGAGAAAGGGTGAGGAGACGGGTAGTGTCGATCGATCGTCGCCGCCGTCGCCTATGCTGGAAGTCATCGAATCCGGAGGCGAGATCGCTTCGTACTGGAACGCCGACTCGTCCTCGGCGTGCCGTATCGAAGACGTTTCACTGTTCTCTTGTGACGACGTTAGGACTTCTGATCTCTCCTTTGCCCTTTCTTCTCGAGCGGCTTCCATTCGCGTCGCACGTTCATCGTCTTTCTTTTCCTCTTCTGGTGTCATTCCTCCGCAATGAGCGGTCTCTTCTTCCTGATACAAACTTCCGCAGTCCTCTTGACTACTCCACAGTTCCTCCTTGTCGCCGTCGCTTCCCGCAGTCGCTTGTTCCGCTGGTTCGTCGACGAAAGGCTTCCTGGTCTCGGAGGACGTCGATAGGACGACGACGACGTCGCTTTCGCTCCCCTTTTCGTCGTCGTGAACTGATTTCTCCGCATCCTCGTCTCGTTCCATCTCTTCCTCGTCACCAATAATTTCTCCTTCTTCGTGTGACTCCTCGCTGTCCGCCACGCTTTCATCGCTCTTTCTACCACCGTCGTCGCCATCAGATTCTGTGATTTTTTCGCTCGTCACTTCATCGTCGTCCTTCTGTATGACATTGTCGTCTTTGGATAGTTTCAGCTCCTCGACGCCGTCTTCTTTAACGTCAATCTCCGATTCTCGGCGGTGACTGCTCTCATTGTCAGCAGAGACGGTGGGATCTGCCTCGAATGGGACGCCTTGTAGAGCGAGTTTCACGACAGTCGGCGTCTCGGGCGGCTCAACCGGTGCCGAATTCGCCGAAACGGCGAGGGGAATAAGAGGCGGCAACACAGGAGCCGCCGAATGTGACGCAGACGAAGCAAAGGATAGTTGAAGTACTTGCTCAACCGACGGCTTAAAGATAGATGGAGGTGGAGGAGGAGGAGAAGCGACAAGAATTGGTTTGTTTACTATTGACGGCGACGATGCAGCAGTCACCGTTGCCGTCACCAATTCCGGTGCGGTAGAAACTACTGCCGTCAAGACGGAGGAGGAGGACGACGACGACGATGGCTCGGTAAGAATGCCAGAGAAGTGGACTCTGACGGACGACGGTGGTGGAGGCGGCGGCGGCGGCGTTAGTTGCAAACTTTCTTCTTTCGGTTGCTCTTCTGCTAAAGCATCGCCTGTCGATTGACGCGAGCTTTCGTAGTCGTGGACGACGGACGCGGCGAGGTTGATGAACTTTTTAAATTGTTCTTGTTCCGGCGTGGGCGTGAGCGCCGTTCGCGCGGCGGAGTCGGCGAGATTCGATGTTTCGTCCGAAGGAAGACTGATATTTTCGCGAGAAAGAAGTAGAATATCTTAGACAAAGAGAGGGTTCCCAAAAAAGGAGTCGAGGTGTCGTTACAGGTAAAATTCACCTTGAAGACTAGAAGGCCGAGAAAGAGTCGCTGCGTCGTCAGTTTTCTTCTCCTTTTCGTCCTCTTCCGCTGTTGCGTACCTCATTCCCACAGCCTGGAGGAGAAAAAAGGGCGTGAAGGGGTGTAAAGACAACGTTAACGTGCCTTTTCTCTCGCTTTGTATTCGTTCAGATAGCTGACTAGATGAAGCTTCCGTTTGTAATGGGTGAAGAAGCTGCGGCACTGGTGTTCCGTCTTCGTGCCGATTCTATTTGAAATTGTCGGCCAGTCTTTGCCCCATTCTCTCAACCCTAAAAACAATTGAACCGTGCACGTAACTGAAAAGATATTACACCTGCTTCACCTTCTTTCATGGCTTCGATTTCTTCCTCTTTCCAGTTGGGAACAGTGTAGGCTGAAGAAAAAAATCAACATTAACGCGTTTGTACAGCGACTGTTTGCGAGCGTACTTATTCTTCCCGAATCCTGTTCAATTCCAAAGACGCCGTGTTCCCTGGGCAGATAATCAATGAAAAATGAGAGATCTAAATAGAAACCCGTTTGTTACCGTCTTTCGGCGATTTCTTTCGTTTTCTCTTCCATGCCCGCAGCCAACTGCGAGACCTCCTTTCGCTCTTTCGACAAGAAGACACTTGTGAAACTCACCTGTGGTCTCGACTGAACAACTTTCGTTCGACGCTTCGCTTGCGAGTATTTCCTTAGCATTTGCTTGTAGCCTTCCTTCTTTTTGCTGAGATAGTAATACTGAACACAGTCACCACAAGACTAAAAATTCTTAATTAAAATTCCTATCATGTGCACTACTACTACTAAGCGCACTTTCTTGGGAAGGTGTAAGGCTATCCTTTCGAAATCCTTAGGATGTTTGACAAATCTAGTTTAATTATTTACTAAATAGGTCACGTGAAACTACTGTAGAACTTACTGCTCACGAAAAATTCGCTTCTCGTCGTCGGTCCATAGCGCATTCATTCTCCTCTGCTTGTGATCCGCCATGGGATCTTCGACGAAGCCTATCATAAACGCTCCAAGCCACGTACACAGCGCGTACAACGCTAACCGACCGTTTCTGCTTATAAACTGAACCTTTCTTTCGTCGCTGTCTAACAAGTCAGGTGGCTCGACGGATAGACTATAGACCTGCTTTTCAAGTAGCTGCAACAAAAGGGAAAAATTAGCTATCAATGGGGGAAATGATGCGCGTATTGGCTGACTTCCTGGTCCCTTAGACCGTCAATAATTTCTTTCAAATCCGCGTCACTACGAGCAAACCCATCTAGGGGCCTTTGCGCACTGAGAAGAGCGCTCAATCAATGGATCATTTATTGCCGGAGTGTCTCTGTACCGTTGAAAGCGTTCCTGCTGTTCTCTTTGCCTTTTGATTTCAGGAAACATTCGCTCGTAAAAGTCGCGGATTTTCGACTCTTTGGCCCTGAAGCAGGAAATTGTTTTTCCACGCGTGTATTCATTATTTTTCGTTCTCACTTTCTTCTCGGATCGTTTTCCCAACGTTCGACCCGTTTCGTCCACTCTCTGTGCAGCCGATTGTACTCACGCGCCGTGCGCTGTTTCCACGCCAACTTCTGATCGCGTTTTCGTCTCAGATAGGCGACGAGCTTAGGGTGAAACGCCTTGGCTCTAGAAGAGAACAACAGCTAGCACATAAAACAATTGACAAGCAAAGCACTCACTTCTCTTGATTCTCCTTATAGAAAGGCAAGTCAGATGGCTGATTATAGAGAGGCTAGACGCAATTAGATATTGAGTACGCGAAATCCAAAGTCAAAACGTTCTTACAGCTGAAGAATAGACTGGTGCCGAGTCTTTGACACTGCACAGTGCGTGAGCGGCGGCAGCTCTCTTCTATTGGACAAGTAGTCAATCAGATACCTTTCGCTTATCTCGTTTTCTTACTCGATTTTCCGCATAGATCTTTCTTATAAGAGATTGCATGGTTTCGCTGTAATAGGACGTCAATTCGTCAACGACTGATAAATTTTCCCCTTCTTTTTTATTGGTGCTATCGTCATCTTTGTGCGAACTATCCTTTCCTTCTTTATCGCCGCCGTGACTGGACGACCCAGGCGGCATATCCGCATTCGCCTTTTCTTCGGCCAACAATTCCATTTCTTCTTGCATCTAAATACAGAAGAAATCGTTTTAGAAAGTTTACAAATTATTGATACTCACAAGTCGTTTCTCCAATTGGGATATTTGCTGTTCGACTTCCGTTATCTCCCTATCAACCAGCTCCATCGACTGAACGAGATCTTCCTTCCCTGGCAACACGGAAGCAGGTTGCGACGGCTGGGAAACATCTTCGGGCGGCGGCGGTGGCGGTGGTGGCGGCGGAATCAACGGAGGCGGAGGCGTGGGAGAACCAAACGGCGAAACGAGCTCGGGTTCATAAGAGAGCTTTGTATGAACAATAACAGAGGTGGGTATATTCGATGGAGCGCTACGTGGAGGAACGGACGTCGAGTACGACGTCGAAGATTGGGGTTCTTTGGACGAAGACAGCGGAAAGGAGTCAGTCGCTTTTCTTTTTCGCTTGTCGCCGTTCTCCTCTCGGAGTTGCAAGCGACGTTTTGCAGCTTTCCTCCTCTTTCTACAGGTTTTCGTTGTTTTTGTTTCTTCCTTTTTTTACCCCACTCACCGCCTTTTCTTTCTCAGCTTGGCCAATTTTTTCGCCTTCTTTTTCTCTATTGCTTGGTAATCAAGGTTTTTCGAAAAGCTGCCTGGCGACATCTTGTGCGTTTGGGAAGCTTTGATTTTCCTGAAACAGGTACGATTTTTTTTCCTTTTTCTCTGCTAACTGAGAGACTTGTACCGTGGTGGCTGCGAAATGGCTTCGGAAGACGACGAGGACGACGAGGATAGGTCTTGAACTTCTCCTTCGCTCAGTTCCTCGTCGCTGTCCGGAGATCGAGGCCGTTTCGTTCCAGCGAAAGACATTTTCCTGACTGGGAACCCCCTACCTTCAGATATTGTCTAGTCTACTAGCTTTTTAACAAGGTTGACTACCGTTTGCCTCTTGTATCTATCTTGCGTTGACAAAGAGTCGTAGAACTCGAAGAAAGATGTCACATCCGGGTTGAGGTCCGTTGTCGCCCAGGCGACAATGCGCGCTTTAAATTTACAAACATGGCATCGAGTGCGGACGACGAAAACGAGTCGAAGAGCGCCGAAAGCAGCCGAATCCGAACGCCAATATCATCGATGGATTCCTCAATGATCGTTTCAGATATGGGCGACGGTCTCGCGACGCGATACGACGAAGAAACGGCGTCATCGCACTCAATGTCGATGACAAAGATCGTCGACGCGAAAACAACTCAACTCTACGCGGAAGCTCGCCAAGCGGCAGCCCAAAGCGACGGTCTCGAATCGGCGCTCGCCAAACTGAATCGCGCCCTATCCCTTCGACCCCAAATATCTCAATACTACGCCGATCGAGCCGAAATATTTATCCAGATCGCCGATTTCCGATCGGCAATACTCAACCTAAAAAAAGCCCACAGCCTCGATCCGAAAAATTCGACGCTATTCGAACGACTCGCCTTCGCGAATTTTTTCTACGGGCAAATATTATTCGATGAGAAATATTTCGACGACGCGCTGACGTATTTTCGAATCGCCGTGCGAATGAGACCCGATCGCGTGGGCTATCACGTGCGCTGCGCCGTCGCGCTCTCGGCGCTCGGTCGTCACGGTGAGTGTTTGGATTTGATCAATAAACGATTGCGATTGGATCGAGCGAATCCCGATCTCTACGTCGTTCGCGCTCGATTGCAGGAAATGTTCAGCAATACGACGCTCGCCTATTATGACGTCAAAAGCGCTTTGGAACTGGAAGGGAGTCACGCGGAGGCGATTTCCATGCTGCGATCGATCGAGAGCAAAGCCGTCGAGATGAAAGACGCCGCCGTTCAGCAGAGTCTCTCGGGAAATAGCAAGGACGCGCTACAGAGACTCACTTCGGCTATACAGACGAATCCCTCCGTTGCTTCCTATCACGTTCTCCGCGGTACGATTTATCGTCGTCTAGGCGATTTTGAGTCAGCTGTGGACGATTTTTTGATTGCTTTGGATAAGTGCGGCGAAATCGGCGACGGTGACGACGACGACGACGATGTGGAGACGAGTCGTTCGGCTCAGCGTCAGCTCGTTTTGACGTACAACGACTTCGCCGTCGAGTGTTTCACGAAGAAGTATTATAACGAAGCGGTCGTTCTTTTGAACAAGGCGATCAAGGCGGAGAAAGCCGAAGTGGGATTGTACGTGAATCGAGGCGATTGTTTCTATTGCATGCGAGAATTGGCGTTCAGTCTCGCCGACTATCAGCAGGCGTTGGACTTGGGCGGCGACGGCGACGTTCGATCTCGCCTTTCCGTCGTTCACGGCGAAATGGGAGTCAACGAATTCGAAGCGGGTCGATACGACAAGGCGAGCGAACATTTCACGTCGGCGATCGACAATAACGGTTTAATTCCGCGCTATTACGTCTGTCGAGCGCACTGCCGTTACGCGCGCGACGAAGCGACAGGCGCGCTCGACGACGTCGTCGCTGCGTTGGCGCTTCAGCCGGAAAACGACGACGCCGTCGCCTTGTTGCAACGACTCTGTCCCGGTCAGAAGGTCGACGCGCTTTTGCGACGAGGACGCGGCGCGGAGATCGCCGCGAAATTTCGCGAAAGAATTGAGTCAAAATCGGGGTTTTTGAATCGTCGAAGCGTTGAAAGTGAAGAGGAGGGTGTTGAGACAGTTGCCCGTCAATTAGCAGCGAGTATTAGCTTTGATTTGGAACGAGTGGAAAGTCAGCAAGTGGACAGAACGAGTGAGGAAACTCCGCTCGACGGCGATAAGGACGTTGTCGACGCCTCGGTTGCTAAAAGACGAGTTGTCGCACCGTCGTTGTCTCGGCGTCGTGTACCCGATTTGAAGGCCTGTATGAAAGAGAGAGAATTTCACGCTGAGATCTACTATGGGAAGAAGAAAATGGACTTGATGGTTGAACGGGTATTGAGAAAACGAATCGTACTGGATTACGTCGGTCCTCGCTTGGCTAAGTCCCCAATGAACGCTGTCACCAGTATGTGAAAAGAGAGCTAAGAATACCTTATAAGAGTTGAATAAAGCGCTAGCGTAATCCCCCCCACACGCTGTCTTCCGTACGTACCTCTTTTTTTGCCTACCAGTGCCTGACTCGTTGCGCGCGAGCGGTGCTTGCGGTTCAGGCGCATGGAACGCCACTCGTGCATAAGTAGCGTTGGCGGGAACGCCCATTTTCGACGTGCAAGTGTTTGCAGTCGTTGCGCGCGAGCGGTGCTTGCCGATCAGGCGCATGGAACGTCACTCGTGCATAAAGTGGCGTTGGCGGGAAGGCCAAAAATGAGCGTTCCCTATGCACGAGTGGCGTTCCATGCGCCTGATCCGCAAGCACCGCTCGCGCCCAACGACTTGCATGCACTGGTGACGTCGAAAATGAGCGTTCTCGCCAACGCTACTTTATGCACGAGTGGCGTTCCATGCGCCTGATTCGCTAGCACCGCTCGCGCCCAACGACTTGCAGGCACTGGTACGTCAAAAATGGCCTACAGTGGCCTGACACTCTTCCCTTTTGACACTTTATAGCTGCAACTGTAACAATTCGAATCGTTTATCAATGCGTCGTTCGCTGTTCACTGGCTGACATTTCACTTGTTAGTGCTGACGTAAATAAACAGTGGATAGCTTTGAAGACGTTTTCCCTTTCTGCGTTGTCTATCCAGCCCTTGAAAATCGACCATTGAACGACAAAGTCGTCCATTCGTAGCCAAAAGAGACAGCACTGATTCGCTAGAAGCTCGGCGTCGTGCGTGCACGCGACGTAGAAGACGTCGACGACATTTTCGGTCGACAATTGGCGCGCTGCGTGCCACTGACACTCGTCCTTCAGATCGTTCATCAGAAACTTGTTCGCCAGCGACATGACGTCCAAGGCGAAATCCAGTCCGTTTGCGTCCGTCTCTCCTTCGCCTTTCCCCGCGGCGCATTTCCACGAACAACCCTGCGCCCAATGAACGACGGCAAACAGAGACGCATAGGATACACCCGGCAACGAAATACGGTCGAGTTTCAGCGCCGACTCGCGAAACGATCCGGTCAGCATCGCTTCGAAATAGTCCGAACATTTGATCAAAGCCTCGGCGCAACAGGTCACCACTTCTCCGCCGTCGAGTTTCAACTCCACGCGTTGTTCCGTCGCGCTCAAAGTGTCGGAACGGCAAACAAAAGGAGCGCTGTCTTTTCTCCTCACTTTCTTCAACGGCTCAACGTCCTCCTCTTCCTCTGCGAGCAGAGTTTTCGCCAGAACCGAAAATCCCCCGCAGATGTTTATCGTCGCACTGTCGTCGTTCTCATCAGATTGCCTTAGAATGTTTATAACCGATTCGATCCACTTGTGCTTGATAAAGAGTTTCCTGCAGACGCTTTTCTGCTTGCACACGTAGGGCATGGAAATCAGAAAAGCTTTTCTCTCGCGTTCGGATCCTCTGAGTAGCGTGTGCTCGATCACTCCCTGCCCGTACTCCGATTCGGTTTTGATCTGAAGAAAGCGCATCAGTCGCTTGCCTTCGCATCTCTGTCGTTCGTCGCGATGCAGACACAGTCGACGATGGACGAGCGACGGGGTTTGAAGCGTGACGACGTGTTCGAAGCATCCGGATAGGTCGAAGAGACGCGATAGGATGCGAAAGGCGTGCGAGTGCGTTTCGAGCGCGCCGGCAACGCAGCGAACGAGCGTGCGAAGAATATTGCTTCGCAAGAAAGCGGGAACGCACGTCTTGATAAGACAAATTTTATATAGCATCTTGACGATAGCATCTCGAGCCGAATCGACGGCCGTTACGTCCATATCCGATTGTGGAGAAGTGCTGAGAAGAGGAGAAGAGGAGGGAGACACTTGTACGCAGCCACGAGGCGGAGACGAGAAGGGAGACGTTTGAGGAGAAGGCGACGCAGAACCCAAAGAAAAATGAGGCGGAGACGAGGAGGGAGATATTTGAGCAAGAGGAGACGGACTGAGTGCCGGAGATTGCTGTTCCCGACTTCGACGCGCCTTGTCGTCTCGTCTCACCGTATAGTCGAGTATATTACCCAGTCGTTTGGCCAGTATCGAAACGATGCCGAGATCGACTAAATTCCTCAGTCCGTCTTCGTCGTAATAATAGCATATGAGACCGGAGAGGACGTTGTGATGATAGGGCCACATGTCGTCGTCGCCGAGAACTTGAACGAGATAGCGAAGCGTTTCGTCTTTGGCCATTTCGAGTCGACACCAGGCGTGACGGCACAGCGTGCAGAGCGTAAAGACGATCAATCGCTTCAGCGCGTCGTTCGTCGTCGATTTCGCCTCGGCGAGAAGAGCGCCGAGTTCCGCTCGACTCGCCACCTGCGGAACGGACTCCGCCCACAGCGACAAACATCTCGCCACGGACATTTGAATTTTCGGTTTGGGACTCGCGAGAAGTTTGAGGAGACGATCGAATCCGTCGTCGGTGGCGGCCAACTGTTTCGCCAGCTCGTCGTTCTGACGCGCGCTCATCGTCTCGACGACGCGCAGAGCGCCGACGGCGACGATCGGCGATCTCGAACCCAAGCACTCGACGACGTATTTGACTCCGTTGCGATCGAAGAATTGTCGACGCGACGATCGGTTCGTGAGGAAGACGCTGAGAGCGCGAAGACCGCAGTCCTGCAAGTCGACGTCCCGACTTCGAATCAGCATGTCCAAAAGTTGACCGACTATATTTTTTTCGGCGTAATAGGTCCAATTTTGGGAATTTTTCGCTAGATTGGCTATGGCACGTGCAGAACGAGCTTGCACGTAGCAACTTTCGGCTTTGAGAAGTTCCACTAAACAAAGACTTTAGTAGTTAAATTTTTGAAATTATTTCATTTATTTGAATTACTCGGTACGTCCAAATAATCGTTCTCGCGGATTTCTGCTTGAAAGCCCGGCTCTCTGCAGCAGTCGGCAAAAGCGCTGACGGCCAAGCGCGCGATTTTGTCGTCGCGCGTCGATTTGACGAGTTCGACGAGAATGGACGTGCCGCCTGCTTCGCGAAACGCTTTCACCGCTCCCGTTGTCTTGCTTTTCGTTCTCTTGAACTCCTGGAGAGCCTCGCGCGTCGCATCGTCGCTACTGGCGCTGTCCAAGGAGCAAACGAGCTCCTTGACTTCCATTGAGGAGTGCCCCGGATTCCGCAGCCCCGGACACGATTTCTCCGTACCGAACCGAAACCGCTCTGCTTTTCGCTGTGATTTGGGCCTCTATTCGCGTCAGAAAACTATGGTAAGGACCCCGCGCGAAGACAGTTCGGGATCCTCACGTGATTTTTCTTTTCTCCTTCGAAGACTACCTATACAGATAAAGGCCCTAGGGTGCGCCAAAAAGTTCCACGCAGACTAAATCTTATAAAATTTTCTGCGTTAGCCCGAAGTTGGTAAATTTATCGCGTTTCATCACATCTCATTCTGGGTAGGAAACGCGAAACAGGTGAGGATGAAATGAGAAGAGGATTGGAGGAGAAACATCGATATAATTTAGGCGTCTCAATGGTATTGCGTGCGATTCGGGTTTCATCCGTTTGGGTACAAAGGACTCGAGACGAAATCTCGACAAGTCGTTTCCCATGCAATCCAGCAGGACGATGTGAGTGATGCGAAGACAATGTAGCCTAACGTTTCAGTAGATTGCCTTTGAGTGCAGATAATCTTCGTGTTTCATTCACCTCTTGAACCGAATAATGACGGTTGGGGGATAAACTTTTCTACAGATATCCCAGAGGAGAAATGTGTACAATGATCTGTTTTGTGGCAGAGATGGGACGTCATCTTGTTGTCCATGGTGATGGGGTAAAGGATGTTGCCTTTTCAGTTGAAAATTGTCGAGGCATTTATAAGGCATTGTGACGTTTGGAGCATATTGATTGCGAATTGAGTTTTTCTGCTCTGCAGAGAGCCATTGAAAAGGGAGCCAAGTCGGTGAGAGAGCCGTGGGAAGAATCAGATGAAAATGGAACTGTAATATTTGCTACTATACAAACGGTAGGCCCATATCTTCTTGTCATTTGGATTTGCCAAGTTCTGTTTGTCTAGTACGGCGATACGACGCACACTTTCATTGAGCTTACGAACTACAAAGGAACGTTTCTTCCCAATTACAAGGAACCGCGACACGTGGATCCTATATTGCCTTCACTGTCAGTCTGACTTACCAGTGGGTGATCCTTTTCTTTGAATTGTCCTTAGGAAAGAGTGCGGTTTGCACTTCATTGATCATGTGGTCGGAAATCAGCCAGACGATCAAATGACTTCAGCTGCCGAATGGTACGCGCATCGAGGGTTGACACTACATGGTCACATTGTTACTTTAGGTATGTCAATAATCTTCAGTTTCACCGTTTCTGGTCTGTAGATGACAGCCAGGTAATCTGGACATAAAACCCGCTGTAAAGACAGCTGCATTTTTCTGTAGATTCACACTGAGTACAGCGCATTGCGATCCATTGTTGTCACCAACTTTGACGAGACGATAAAAATGCCGATCAACGAGCCAGCCAATGGCAGAAAGAAAAGCCAAATTCAAGTAAGAGGCGCGCCCAACAGCAGTGCTATAGAAACTCCAGGTGTTGTTGTGTGGTAGGAGTTTGTCGATTATTACGGAGGAGCTGGAGTCCAACATATAGCACTCAATACTTCAAATATTATCAAATCGGTACAGTACCTTCCTCCTTGAAAAATGCCGACCCCCCCAATCCTGCCTAGATTGCAGCTCTTCGCTCTCGCGGTGTTGAATTTCTCACCATTCCGGACTCATACTATGTGGCCCTGCGAGAAAAACTAAAGAAGTCCAAAGTCAAAGTGGATGAGTCTCTCGATGTGGTATGGGATCTAATTACCCACTGTACTTACTTTATATCATTGTGTATTAGTTACAAGAACTGCACATATTGGTTGATTATGATGACGAAGGATACCTGCTTCAAATTTTCAGCAAACCCGCACAGGACAGGCCTACGTTGTTTATTGAGATTATTCAAAGAAAAAATCACCAGGTACAGTAGTTCTTTACATTGTTTAAAAGGTTGCCTACTTTTCTCTTTTCTTAGGGATTTGGCGCTGGAAATTTCAAAGCGTTATTTGAAGCGATTGAAGCCGAGCAGGACCTTCGAGGAAATTTGTGACACACTTCAATTTGCTAATTGTTTCAATGCGTTTTCTTTTCTTGTTGTCTCTCTGCTTCGATTTGTGGTCTGACTTTTGTGTCATTCAATGCAACGCTGCTTTCGTCTGAGTTTGCGTAACGAACGGCTCTTTGAACCAGTTTTCCGGCAATCACTAGAAACCAGTAGACTTGAGGCAGAAAAATGAGCAAACAGCTTCCATTACAAAACCACGGAATTTCTCGCATTCCTTCCAGAATAGTCGAGTAGCCTCTCCACTTCGCGTATCTCCAATACATGAAGGGAAAAATGAGAACGCGACATAGCAAAAAGACGACGGCCAAAAGAATGCCGCAGCCAACATACAAAAGATTGTAGACATCGTCTAAATGAGCCTATAGGAAATCAAGAGTAATTAGTCGCAGAGAAAATCAAAATAAGATGCCTATCACCTGTCTCATTAGAAGACAAATGCAGAGAAGAACAACAGCCAAGTCAGAAATCATAAAGCAACCAAAAAAATAATCACCCATATCTCGTCTGTACGTCTGAAGAAGAGTTGCGAGTATTAGTATGAATAGATAGGGATGCTATGCCTTACAATGACAAATGGGCCAATGATAAAGGCAATGACTCCATGGTGCACAATATAGGGCCACTTCTTTTCGATGAAGCCCACAATGCCTGCACCCAATTTCGCTCTGTGCGTCCAGTACATCGCTTGGATGTCGTACACAAAGAACGTTATGCCAAAACTGATAAACGAATCGACGAAAGGATCTCTAGAATAGCGACAATTCGTCGAAGGGGGAGACGACGCGTGGGTGTGTCTTACTGATCGTGAAGGATATCGACGGAGCATGAATGCATGGCATGGATTCCCACGATAGTTGCAAGTATTCCTCGAACCATTTCGACAAATCTGGGAGAGAGGGAGGAAAGTTCAACAACGGTGGACGTGACGTATCGCTTTTTTCGCCACCTCTTGCTGAAACTGCGCTTCTCGTATTCGTCGAGACGAGTTTTCAATGCTTCGCATACTCTCGTGCACTTTAAAACGAGGAAATAGAGGGAATAGTGGTAGCAAAAGCCGGCCGCTACAAAGCGGAGGTGAAACATGGCTCCAACAGAAACGGCCCGTATAATTTGTCACATGTGCAAATTTATACCACAAAAAAAATATCGTAAAGTGTAATAAAGTCAAAGTGTTAAATAATGTACCTTACCTCCACCTTACTTACTTAGATCGTAGTAAAAGAATATTTTCTTTGATTTGATCCAGCTGCTTGTGTTGTCAAATCTTAGTGTATCTGCAAAAACACTGCTACACATAGTTGACGAAATCTTTCAATCGACCTACAAATGCCTGTTTGCGAGCACAAATATTGACCCTTCTCAGGAATCAGGTCACACTCCTTTTTCTCCTTAGCCAACTAACGTCAAAATAAGTTCACTCAAACGTGTAAACAAGCGAGTACAGTCTTTACCAGAAACTCTCCATCCTCACTACTACTACCGGTACGCTGACTTTTAAACATCAAAGCAAAAGCGATGTCGTTCTGCTCAGTTCTAAACTCCCACCTAATATTGCGTATTAAATAACTGTATGTGCTCAAGCATCCTCTAATACCGCAACGTGCTCTCAGGGTCAGTGACCTCCACATTGACGTCCAATTTATGACCAGCCGAAATCGTCGCTCGTCTACAGTCGGCGCCGTCCTTACTAAGGTGACCAGCGTTGGCAAGAAAATACTTCTCTGGAACTGTTCCGCCCAGGCAAATCTATACAAATCTTTGCGTTACGATACAAGTGAATAGTCCACTCGCACTCCGCAGGCAGGATCTCCGTCGATTCCCATAGCATCGCCACCGTAATGGCTGGGCAACTGATCCGGATGTATCACCTTCCGCAGCACATCTTTCCACTCCCCTAAAAGACCCTTACGCATACCGAACTGATTTGTGAAAATCCTTACTTCCAAGAAAGTGGATCTTTTTCTTAGTTTCATCGGCAATGAACGGCTTGCACAGTCCATAGAGCAGG